>NC_134354.1:570323837-570623837 GCF_048569485.1 Anomaloglossus baeobatrachus | reverse complement strand
ATGTATATATGCAGCAGAGCAGTATGCGTGTCTATATGTATGTATATATGCAGCAGAGCAGTATGCGTGTCTATATGTATGTATATATGCAGCAGAGCAGTATGCGTGTCTATATGTATGTATATATGCAGCAGAGCAGTATGCGTGTCTATATGTATGTATATATGCAGCAGAGCAGTATGCGTGTCTATATGTATGTATATATGCAGCAGAGCAGTATGCGTGTCTATATGTATGTATATATGCAGCAGAGCAGTATGCGTGTCTGTATGTATGTATATATGCAGCAGAGCAGTATGCGTGTCTATATGTATGTATATATGCAGCAGAGCAGTATGCGTGTCTATATGTATGTATATATGCAGCAGAGCAGTATGCGTGTCTATATGTATGTATATATGCAGCAGAGCAGTATGCGTGTCTATATGTATGTATATTGTGACAACACGCTCCGGGATCGCCTTTGCTGGGTTCAAAGGGCACGTATTCACCTCAGGCAGACAGCCGAATTCAAGGTGTAACTGACGCTTGGTCAGGTTTATTGCAGTGAAGCATAAACAAAAAGAAAAAAAACACCAACAAAATAAATCCTTGCCTGTCCGGCACTAACTATACACGGTGTTATCCTAACTACCAACTGGAGGGCTTCTCCCTTCCAGCTAAACCATACAAACATCAGGCACTGCTCCTCACAAGTGTCTCCTACACAAACAGGCTTACTGTGTTCCCAGATGGAGACCCTCCCCCAACTTCCCAGATTCCTTTTACCTCCGTCCTTCACCTCCCATTAATCCATTAGTAGCCAGGTGATCCTGGCCAGGCTAAGTCACATAGGACCGATACCGGGGTGAGATATACCTGCCCTCATCCACTAATCCTATATGAGTCTCACATATCCCCCCCCTCTGCTCAGACCACTGCAGCTGAGCAACAGCACCCACAAAACAGTGCACACGAGACAGGGCATCAGCATTCCCCATCCGCACCCCCGGGCGGTGCTCCACTGTAAAACGGTAGGCCTGAAGTGCAAGGAACCACCGGGTCACTCGGCCATTCCGTTCCCTATTCAAGTGCATCCACTTGAGAGGGGCATGGTCAGTGATCAGCCGGAACTTCCTTCCAATCAAGTAATACTTAAGGGACTCTAGAGCCCACTTAATGGCTAAGCATTCTTTTTCCACTATGGCATAGTTGCGTTCATGCTTATTAAGTTTCCGACTAAGATAAAGGACCGGATGTTCCTCTCCGTCCTTCAGTTGTGACAATACAGCCCCTATACCGGCATCAGAAGCGTCCGTTTGGACCACGAACTCGCTGCGGAAGTCAGGAGTCATTAGCACAGGTTGAGAGCAAAGAGCTAGTTTTAAGTTATGGAAGGCTTCTTCGGCTGCCGTGGTCCATTTGATCATGACAGAGTCTTTCCCTTTGGTAAGGTCCGTCAGGGGAACAGCGGTAGCCGCAAAATTGGGAATGAACCGTCGGTAGTAGCCGGCTATTCCCAAAAACGCTCTCACCTGCTTCTTGTTGACTGGTTGCGGCCATTTCTGAATGGCTTGTATCTTGTCAATCTGGGGTTTAACAATTCCCCTCCCAATTACGTATCCCAAATACCGGGCTTCTTCCAGCCCGATATGACATTTCTTGGGGTTTGCAGTTAGACCCGCCTCCCGCAGGTCCTCAATCACAGCCTCTAGTTTCTGGAGGTGCGTCTCCCAGTCCAGGCTGTAAATGACTATGTCATCCAAATACGCAGAAGCATACTGCCTATGGGGCCTCAGGACTCGGTCCATCAACCTTTGAAAGGTTGCCGGTGCCCCGTGTAGTCCAAACGGCATATACACATACTGGTATAAACCTTCCGGTGTAGAAAACGCGGTTTTCTCTTTAGCGGCCTCTGTTAGCGGGATCTGCCAATAGCCCTTCGTTAAGTCTAGGGTCGTGATATACCGGGCTTTTCCAAGCCGATCTATTAATTCATCGACCCGTGGCATAGGGTATGCATCAAATTTGGAGACCGCATTTAATCTCCTGAAGTCATTGCAGAATCTAATGGAGCCGTCTGGTTTCGGTATTAACACAATCGGACTCGACCAGGCGCTATGCGATTCCTCGATTACACCTAACTCCAACATGGTCTTCACTTCTCGGGAGACAGCTTCCCGCCGAGCCTCCGGTATTCGGTAGGGCTTTACCTGAACTGTTACCCCAGGCTCTGTTATGATGTCATGTTTAATGAGAGTGGTCTGCCCGGGCTTTTCCGAGAAAAACTCGTGATTGTTGATTACAAACTGCTTGACGTCGGTCTTTTGCCGCTCCGACAGAGTCTCCGCCGTCCCGACATCCGGTATGGTCTGCTTGCCGACCGGAAGGGCCAGACCTGCTGACAGAGCTGGACGGTCCTTCCAGGGTTTTATCAGATTCACGTGATAAATCTGTTCAGGCTTCCTTTTACCAGCCTGGTACACTTTGTAGTTTACCTCACCCACCCGTTCCTTAATTTCAAAGGGGCCTTGCCACTTTGCCAGAAATTTGCTTTCTGCCGTGGGGACCAGGATCAACACCCTATCTCCGGGTGCAAAAGTACGGATCTTGGCCCCCCTATCATAAATCCTTTTCTGTGCTCCTTGAGCCTGTATCATATGCTCTTTAACGATGGGCATCACCGCCGCAATACGGTCCTGCATTTGGGTTACATGGTCTATTACGCTTTTGAACGGGGTGACCTGTCCCTCCCAGGTTTCTTTAGCGACATCTAACAGTCCACGGGGACGTCGGGCGTACAGAAGCTCGAAAGGAGAGAACCCGGTGGAAGACTGGGGCACCTCCCGGATGGCAAAAA
The DNA here is from genome assembly GCF_048569485.1 of Anomaloglossus baeobatrachus. NCBI lineage: Eukaryota > Metazoa > Chordata > Amphibia > Anura > Aromobatidae > Anomaloglossus > Anomaloglossus baeobatrachus. The sequence continues at coordinate 570,620,998 of NC_134354.1, read as the reverse complement.
GCAAATACGGGAGTAAGTAGTCCCAGTTCTTCCCGTCCTTGTCTATCGCCTTACGGAGCATCTGTTTCAAAGTTTTGTTAAACCGTTCGACCAGTCCGTCCGTTTGAGGGTGATACACGGAGGTGCGTAACTGTGCTATTTGTAACAGCCTGCAGAGTTCTCTCATTACTTTGGACATAAAGGGGGTTCCTTGGTCTGTGAGTATTTGTTTTGGGACACCAACCCGACTAAACACATGGACCAGCTCCTTGGCAATGGTCTTGGTGGCCGTGTTACGCAAAGGGATGGCCTCGGGGTAACGAGTGGCATAATCCAAGATGACAAGGATGTGCTGGTGTCCTCGTGCAGACTTGGGGAGGGGTCCAACTAAATCCATCCCAATTCTCTCAAATGGGATCTCGATGATAGGCAGAGGTACTAAGGGGCTACAGAAACGGGGCCTAGGCGCAGACATTTGGCAGTCGGGACAAGACTCGCAATAGGTGCGAATATCGTGATGCATGCCGGGCCAAACAAAACAGTGTAATATCCTTTCGGTAGTTTTCTGGACCCCCAGGTGTCCCCCCATCATGGGTCCGTGTGCCAGGTCCAGCACTCTCCGCCTGTAGGCTCTCGGCACAACCAATCGTTGTACTGTGTCATCCCCCTTCTTCTCTATCTGATAGAGAAAGTCATTCTCCAGGGCCATGTAGGGGTAAGCCAGCCTAGTACCTGCATCCACCTGCACCCCGTTTATCATTTTAACATTTTTTATAGCCTGAGTAAGGGTAGGATCTCTCATTTGCTCACTTTGGAAGTCATCTTTCTGGACTTCCAAATTCAGCCAAGAGGAAGGGGGACAGCCACCCGTGTCCGCCTCTGCCCCGGGTTCATCGGAATCACCCGCCAGAACTGAAAAGGGGAACTGGGGGTTGTTTTCAGCGGATTCCTCCTCTGAACCCTCTTGTGGGGCATCCTCTAGTGGCTCCGGGCTCACACAAGGTGTGGGAGAAGGATCATCCGTGCGGCTACCCTGGGGTACTAATTGGTTCTCCCACAACTGCCAGAAGTGGGGAAAATCCCTGCCCAAAATGATATCATGCAATAGTGCTGGTACTAGTCCCACCTTATGATGCACAGACCCATAGGGCGTAGTAATGCAGGAGACCGTTGTGAGGTACGAGCAGGTGTCTCCATGCACACATGTCACAGAAAATTTATCTGACGGTCCCATCGGGACTGTTACCAGACCGGCCTTTACCAGAGTCACCACACTCCCCGAGTCCAACAGCGCAACAACAGTATTGCCATCAATGGACACTTCACACAGGTGTTTTTTCATATCGCCTTGACATGCAGCAACACACACTACCCGTGCAACCATAGCCCTGCGTTTTTCAAAGTCCGTGACATCACACTGCATCGGTTCTGCAGTTACTGGACAGTTTGCAGCAATGTGGCCCAACTCCTGGCAGCGGAAACACCTCACGGGCCCCTTGCTGAGACCATAGTTTGGCACCTTAGCCCTCACAGGGCCAGCAGTCCTGTTTTCCTCCTCCACTGCCTTAGGATATTTTCCTCCTCCCCATGACCCTGGAACAGTCTTACCAGATCCTCGTCGAGAAGGGGAAGAGCGAGGATGTGTAGCATCGTCCATAAGTCCTTCTGCCAAGGAATAACGCTCCACTAGATCCACTAGCTGATCCGCTGTCGTGGGGTTTCCATGGCTTACCCACCTCTTCAGAGATGGCGGTAGAGCTCTTAGGTATTTATCCAGAACGATTCTTTGTACCATCTCTGGCGCCGTCAAAACCTCGGGCTGTAGCCATTTCTTCGTCAAGTGAATGAGGTCAAACATCTGTGACCGCGGTGGTTTATCGGGCTGATAAGTCCATTGATGAACTCTCTGTGCTCGCACGGCCGTCGTCACTCCCAGCCGGGCAAGGATCTCGGCTTTTAGTTTATCAAAGTCATGCGCTGCTTCAGGCTCAAGATCAAAGTAGGCTTTTTGGGCCTCACCTGCCAGAAACGGTGCAAGCAAGTCGGCCCATCGCTCCTTTGGCCACTTTTCCCGCTCCGCCGTCCGTTCAAACGTGGTCAGGTAAGCTTCCACATCGTCCTCTGTGGTTAATTTCTGCCAGCACCGACTCACATGAATCACCCTCTGGTCAGCCTCCGCATTATTCTCCGGTACGGTCGCCAGACGCTGCGCCACCTGCTGCAAAAGTTGGCGGTCTTTAACCGTCGATTCCACCAGTTCCTTCAACTGTGCCGACATCAAGCGATTAGCCTCCTGCTGCACAGCTGCGGATTGTACCAGCGCTTTCACCACGTCATCCATTATGATGCGCTGTAACGTGCTGCCCGCATTCTCCACCACAATGTGATAACACGCTCCGGGATCGCCTTTGCTGGGTTCAAAGGGCACGTATTCACCTCAGGCAGACAGCCGAATTCAAGGTGTAACTGACGCTTGGTCAGGTTTATTGCAGTGAAACATAAACAAAAAGAAAAAAAAACACCAACAAAATAAATCCTTGCCTGTCCGGCACTAACTATACACGGTGTTATCCTAACTACCAACTGGAGGGCTTCTCCCTTCCAGCTAAACCATACAAACATCAGGCACTGCTCCTCACAAGTGTCTCCTACACAGCCAGGCTTACTGTGTTCCCAGATGGAGACCCTCCCCCAACTTCCCAGATTCCTTTTACCTCCGTCCTTCACCTCCCATTAATCCATTAGTAGCCAGGTGATCCTGGCCAGGCTAAGTCACATAGGACCGATACCGGGGTGAGATATACCTGCCCTCATCCACTAATCCCACATGAGTCTCACATATCCCCCCCCTCTGCTCAGACCACCTCGGCTGAGCAACGGCACCCACAAAACAGTGCACACGAGACAGGGCATCAGCATTCCCCATCCGCACCCCCGGGCGGTGCTCCACTGTAAAACGGTAGGCCTGAAGTGCAAGGAACCACCGGGTCACTCGGCCATTCCGTTCCCTATTCAAGTGCATCCATTTGAGAGGGGCATGGTCAGTGATCAGCCGGAACTTCCTTCCAATCAAGTAATATTTAAGGGACTCTAGAGCCCACTTAATGGCTAAGCATTCTTTTTCCACTATGGCATAGTTGCGTTCATGCTTATTAAGTTTCCGACTAAGATAAAGGACCGGATGTTCCTCTCCGTCCTTCAGTTGTGACAATACAGCCCCGATACCGGCATCAGAAGCGTCCGTTTGGACCACAAACTCGCTGCGGAAGTCAGGAGTCATTAGCACAGGTTGAGAGCAAAGAGCTAGTTTTAAGTTATGGAAGGCTTCTTCGGCTGCCGTGGTCCATTTGATCATGACAGAGTCTTTCCCTTTGGTAAGGTCCGTCAGGGGAACAGCGGTAGCCGCAAAATTGGGAATGAACCGTCGGTAGTAGCCGGCTATTCCCAAAAACGCTCTCACCTGCTTCTTGTTGACTGGTTGCGGCCATTTCTGAATGGCTTGTATCTTGTCAATCTGGGGTTTAACAATTCCCCTCCCAATTACGTATCCCAAATACCGGGCTTCTTCCAGCCCGATATGACATTTCTTGGGGTTTGCTGTTAGACCCGCCTCCCGCAGGTCCTCAATCACAGCCTCTAGTTTCTGGAGGTGCGTCTCCCAGTCCAGGCTGTATATGACTATGTCATCCAAATACGCAGAAGCATAGTGCCTATGGGGCCTCAGGACTCGGTCCATCAACCTTTGAAAGGTTGCCGGTGCCCCGTGTAGTCCAAACGGCATATACACATACTGGTATAAACCTTCCGGTGTAGAAAACGCGGTTTTCTCTTTAGCGGCCTCTGTTAGCGGGATCTGCCAATAGCCCTTCGTTAAGTCTAGGGTCGTGATATACCGGGCTTTTCCAAGCCGATCTATTAATTCGTCGACCCGTGGCATAGGGTATGCATCAAATTTGGAGACCGCATTTAATCTCCTGAAGTCATTGCAGAATCTAATGGAGCCGTCTGGTTTCGGTATTAACACAATCGGACTCGACCAGGCGCTATGCGATTCCTCGATTACACCTAACTCTAACATGGTCTTCACTTCTCGGGAGACAGCTTCCCGCCGAGCCTCCGGTATTCGGTAGGGCTTTACCTGAACTGTTACCCCAGGCTCTGTTATGATGTCATGTTTAATGAGAGTGGTCTGCCCGGGCTTTTCCGAGAAAAACTCGTGATTGTTGATTACAAACTGCTTGACGTCGGTCTTTTGCCGCTCCGACAGAGTCTCCGCCGTCCCGACATCCGGTATGGTCTGCTTGCAGACCGGAAGGGCCAGACCTGCTGACAGAGCTGGACGGTCCTTCCAGGGTTTTATCAGATTCACGTGATAAATCTGTTCAGGCTTCCTTTTACCAGCCTGGTACACTTTGTAGTTTACCTCACCCACCCGTTCCTTAATTTCAAAGGGGCCTTGCCACTTTGCCAGAAATTTGCTTTCTGCCGTGGGGACCAGGATCAACACCCTATCTCCGGGTGCAAAAGTACGGATCTTGGCCCCCCTATCATAAATCCTTTTCTGTGCTCCTTGAGCCTGTATCATATGCTCTTTAACGATGGGCATCACCGCCGCAATACGGTCCTGCATTTGGGTTACATGGTCTATTACGCTTTTGAACGGGGTGACCTGTCCCTCCCAGGTTTCTTTAGCGACATCTAACAGTCCACGGGGACGTCGGGCGTACAGAAGCTCGAAAGGAGAGAACCCGGTGGAAGACTGGGGCACCTCCCGGATGGCAAAAAGCAAATACGGGAGTAAGTAGTCCCAGTTCTTCCCGTCCTTGTCTATCGCCTTACGGAGCATCTGTTTCAAAGTTTTGTTAAACCGTTCGACCAGTCCGTCCGTTTGAGGGTGATACACGGAGGTGCGTAACTGTGCTATTTGTAACAGCCTGCAGAGTTCTTTCATTACTTTAGACATAAAGGGGGTTCCTTGGTCTGTGAGTATTTGTTTTGGGACACCAACCCGACTAAACACATGGACCAGCTCCTTGGCAATGGTCTTGGTGGCCGTGTTACGCAAAGGGATGGCCTCGGGGTAACGAGTGGCATAATCCAAGATGACAAGGATGTGCTGGTGTCCTCGTGCAGACTTGGGGAGGGGTCCAACTAAATCCATCCCAATTCTCTCAAATGGGATCTCGATGATAGGCAGAGGTACTAAGGGGCTACAGAAACGGGGCCTAGGCGCAGACATTTGGCAGTCGGGACAAGACTCGCAATAGGTGCGAATATCGTGATGCATGCCGGGCCAAACAAAACAGTGTAATATCCTTTCGGTAGTTTTCTGGACCCCCAGGTGTCCCCCCATCATGTGTCCGTGTGCCAGGTCCAGCACTCTCCGCCTGTAGGCTCTCGGCACAACCAATCGTTGTACTGTGTCATCCCCCTTCTTCTCTATCTGATAGAGAAAGTCATTCTCCAGGGCCATGTAGGGGTAAGCCAGCCTAGTACCTGCATCCACCTGCACCCCGTTTATCATTTTAACATTTTTTATAGCCTGAGTAAGGGTAGGATCTCTCATTTGCTCACTTTGGAAGTCATCTTTCTGGACTTCCAAATTCAGCCAAGAGGAAGGGGGACAGCCACCCGTGTCCGCCTCTGCCCCGGGTTCATCGGAATCACCCGCCAGAACTGAAAAGGGGAACTGGGGGTTGTTTTCAGCGGATTCCTCCTCTGAACCCTCTTGTGGGGCATCCTCTAGTGGCTCCGGGCCCACACAAGGTGTGGGAGAAGGATCATCCGTGCGGCTACCCTGGGGTACTAATTGGTTCTCCCACAACTGCCAGAAGTGGGGAAAATCCCTGCCCAAAATGATATCATGCAATAGTGCTGGTACTAGTCCCACCTTATGATGCACAGACCCATAGGGCGTAGTAATGCAGGAGACCGTTGTGAGGTACGAGCAGGTGTCTCCATGCACACATGTCACAGAAAATTTATCTGACGGTCCCATCGGGACTGTTACCAGACTGGCCTTTACCAGAGTCACCACACTCCCCGAGTCCAACAGCGCAACAACAGTATTGCCATCAATGGACACTTCACACAGGTGTTTTTTCATATCGCCTTGACATGCAGCAACACACACTACCCGTGCAACCATAGCCCTGCGTTTTTCAAAGTCCGTGACATCACACTGCATCGGTTCTGCAGTTACTGGACAGTTTGCAGCAATGTGGCCCAACTCCTGGCAGCGGAAACACCTCACGGGCCCCTTGCTGAGACCATAGTTTGGCACCTTAGCCCTCACAGGGCCAGCAGTCCTGTTTTCCTCCTCCACTGCCTTAGAATATTTTCCTCCTCCCCATGACCCTGGAACAGTCTTACCAGATCCTCGTCGAGAAGGGGAAGAGCGAGGATGTGTAGCATCGTCCATAAGTCCTTCTGCCAAGGAATAACGCTCCACTAGATCCACTAGCTGATCCGCTGTCGTGGGGTTTCCATGGCTTACCCACCTCTTCAGAGATGGCGGTAGAGCTCTTAGGTATTTATCAAGAACGATTCTTTGTACCATCTCTGGCGCCGTCAGAACCTCGGGCTGTAGCCATTTCTTGGTCAAGTGAATGAGGTCAAACATCTGTGACCGCGGTGGTTTATCGGGCTGATAAGTCCATTGATGAACTCTCTGTGCTCGCACGGCCGTCGTCACTCCCAGCCGGGCAAGGATCTCGGCTTTTAGTTTATCAAAGTCATGCGCTGCTTCAGGCTCAAGATCAAAGTAGGCTTTTTGGGCCTCACCTGCCAGAAACGGTGCAAGCAAGTCGGCCCATCGCTCCTTTGGCCACTTTTCCCGCTCCGCCGTCCGTTCAAACGTGGTCAGGTAAGCTTCCACATCGTCCTCTGTGGTTAATTTCTGCCAGCACCGACTCACATGAATCACCCTCTGGTCAGCCTCCGCATTATTCTCCGGTACGGTCGCCAGACGCTGCGCCACCTGCTGCAAAAGTTGGCGGTCTTTAACCGTCGATTCCACCAGTTCCTTCAACTGTGCCGACATCAAGCGATTAGCCTCCTGCTGCACAGCTGCGGTTTGTACCAGCGCTTTCACCACGTCATCCATTATGATGCGCTGTAACGTGCTGCCCGCGTTCTCCACCACAATGTGATAACACGCTCCGGGATCGCCTTTGCTGGGTTCAAAGGGCACGTATTCACCTCAGGCAGACAGCCGAATTCAAGGTGTAACTGACGCTTGGTCAGGTTTATTGCAGTGAAGCATAAACAAAAAGAAAAAAAAACACCAACAAAATAAATCCTTGCCTGTCCGGCACTAACTATACACAGTGTTATCCTAACTACCAACTGGAGGGCTTCTCCCTTCCAGCTAAACCATACAAACATCAGGCACTGCTCCTCACAAGTGTCTCCTACACAGCCAGGCTTACTGTGTTCCCAGATGGAGACCCTCCCCCAACTTCCCAGATTCCTTTTACCTCCGTCCTTCACCTCCCATTAATCCATTAGTAGCCAGGTGATCCTGGCCAGGCTAAGTCACATAGGACCGATACCGGGGTGAGATATACCTGCCCTCATCCACTAATCCCACATGAGTCTCACATATCCCCCCCCTCTGCTCAGACCACCTCGGCTGAGCAACGGCACCCACAAAACAGTGCACACGAGACAGGGCATCAGCATTCCCCATCCGCACCCCCGGGCGGTGCTCCACTGTAAAACGGTAGGCCTGAAGTGCAAGGAACCACCGGGTCACTCGGCCATTCCGTTCCCTATTCAAGTGCATCCACTTGAGAGGGGCATGGTCAGTGATCAGCCGGAACTTCCTTCCAATCAAGTAATATTTAAGGGACTCTAGAGCCCACTTAATGGCTAAGCATTCTTTTTCCACTATGGCATAGTTGCGTTCATGCTTATTAAGTTTCCGACTAAGATAAAGGACCGGATGTTCCTCTCCGTCCTTCAGTTGTGACAATACAGCCCCGATACCGGCATCAGAAGCATCCGTTTGGACCACGAACTCGCTGCGGAAGTCAGGAGTCATTAGCACAGGTTGAGAGCAAAGAGCTAGTTTTAAGTTATGGAAGGCTTCTTCGGCTGCCGTGGTCCATTTGATCATGACAGAGTCTTTCCCTTTGGTAAGGTCCGTCAGGGGAACAGCGGTAGCCGCAAAATTGGGAATGAACCGTCGGTAGTAGCCGGCTATTCCCAAAAACGCTCTCACCTGCTTCTTGTTGACTGGTTGCGGCCATTTCTGAATGGCTTGTATCTTGTCAATCTGGGGTTTAACAATTCCCCTCCCAATTACGTATCCCAAATACCGGGCTTCTTCCAGCCCGATATGACATTTCTTGGGGTTTGCTGTTAGACCCGCCTCCCGCAGGTCCTCAATCACAGCCTCTAGTTTCTGGAGGTGCGTCTCCCAGTCCAGGCTGTATATGACTATGTCATCCAAATACGCAGAAGCATAGTGCCTATGGGGCCTCAGGACTCGGTCCATCAACCTTTGAAAGGTTGCCGGTGCCCCGTGTAGTCCAAACGGCATATACACATACTGGTATAAACCTTCCGGTGTAGAAAACGCGGTTTTCTCTTTAGCGGCCTCTGTTAGCGGGATCTGCCAATAGCCCTTCGTTAAGTCTAGGGTCGTGATATACCGGGCTTTTCCAAGCCGATCTATTAATTCATCGACCCGTGGCATAGGGTATGCATCAAATTTGGAGACCGCATTTAATCTCCTGAAGTCATTGCAGAATCTAATGGAGCCGTCTGGTTTCGGTATTAACACAATCGGACTCGACCAGGCGCTATGCGATTCCTCGATTACACCTAACTCTAACATGGTCTTCACTTCTCGGGAGACAGCTTCCCGCCGAGCCTCCGGTATTCGGTAGGGCTTTACCTGAACTGTTACCCCAGGCTCTGTTATGATGTCATGTTTAATGAGAGTGGTCTGCCCGGGCTTTTCCGAGAAAAACTCGTGATTGTTGATTACAAACTGCTTGACGTCGGTCTTTTGCCGCTCCGACAGAGTCTCCGCCGTCCCGACATCCGGTATGGTCTGCTTGCAGACCGGAAGGGCCAGACCTGCTGACAGAGCTGGACGGTCCTTCCAGGGTTTTATCAGATTCACGTGATAAATCTGTTCAGGCTTCCTTTTACCAGCCTGGTACACTTTGTAGTTTACCTCACCCACCCGTTCCTTAATTTCAAAGGGGCCTTGCCACTTTGCCAGAAATTTGCTTTCTGCCGTGGGGACCAGGATCAACACCCTATCTCCGGGTGCAAAAGTACGGATCTTGGCCCCCCTATCATAAATCCTTTTCTGTGCTCCTTGAGCCTGTATCATATGCTCTTTAACGATGGGCATCACCGCCGCAATACGGTCCTGCATTTGGGTTACATGGTCTATTACGCTTTTGAACGGGGTGACCTGTCCCTCCCAGGTTTCTTTAGCGACATCTAACAGTCCACGGGGACGTCGGGCGTACAGAAGCTCGAAAGGAGAGAACCCGGTGGAAGACTGGGGCACCTCCCGGATGGCAAAAAGCAAATACGGGAGTAAGTAGTCCCAGTTCTTCCCGTCCTTGTCTATCGCCTTACGGAGCATCTGTTTCAAAGTTTTGTTAAACCGTTCGACCAGTCCGTCCGTTTGAGGGTGATACACGGAGGTGCGTAACTGTGCTATTTGTAACAGCCTGCAGAGTTCTTTCATTACTTTAGACATAAAGGGGGTTCCTTGGTCTGTGAGTATTTGTTTTGGGACACCAACCCGACTAAACACATGGACCAGCTCCTTGGCAATGGTCTTGGTGGCCGTGTTACGCAAAGGGATGGCCTCGGGGTAACGAGTGGCATAATCCAAGATGACAAGGATGTGCTGGTGTCCTCGTGCAGACTTGGGGAGGGGTCCAACTAAATCCATCCCAATTCTCTCAAATGGGATCTCGATGATAGGCAGAGGTACTAAGGGGCTACAGAAACGGGGCCTAGGCGCAGACATTTGGCAGTCGGGACAAGACTCGCAATAGGTGCGAACATCGTGATGCATGCCGGGCCAAACAAAACAGTGTAATATCCTTTCGGTAGTTTTCTGGACCCCCAGGTGTCCCCCCATCATGTGTCCGTGTGCCAGGTCCAGCACTCTCCGCCTGTAGGCTCTCGGCACAACCAATCGTTGTACTGTGTCATCCCCCTTCTTCTCTATCTGATAGAGAAAGTCATTCTCCAGGGCCATGTAGGGGTAAGCCAGCCTAGTACCTGCATCCACCTGCACCCCGTTTATCATTTTAACATTTTTTATAGCCTGAGTAAGGGTAGGATCTCTCATTTGCTCACTTTGGAAGTCATCTTTCTGGACTTCCAAATTCAGCCAAGAGGAAGGGGGACAGCCACCCGTGTCCGCCTCTGCCCCGGGTTCATCGGAATCACCCGCCAGAACTGAAAAGGGGAACTGGGGGTTGTTTTCAGCGGATTCCTCCTCTGAACCCTCTTGTGGGGCATCCTCTAGTGGCTCCGGGCTCACACAAGGTGTGGGAGAAGGATCATCCGTGCGGCTACCCTGGGGTACTAATTGGTTCTCCCACAACTGCCAGAAGTGGGGAAAATCCCTGCCCAAAATGATATCATGCAATAGTGCTGGTACTAGTCCCACCTTATGATGCACAGACCCATAGGGCGTAGTAATGCAGGAGACCGTTGTGAGGTACGAGCAGGTGTCTCCATGCACACATGTCACAGAAAATTTATCTGACGGTCCCATTGGGACTGTTACCAGACCGGCCTTTACCAGAGTCACCACACTCCCCGAGTCCAACAGCGCAACAACAGTATTGCCATCAATGGACACTTCACACAGGTGTTTTTTCATATCGCCTTGACATGCAGCAACACACACTACCCGTGCAACCATAGCCCTGCGTTTTTCAAAGTCCGTGACATCACACTGCATCGGTTCTGCAGTTACTGGACAGTTTGCAGCAATGTGGCCCAACTCCTGGCAGCGGAAACACCTCACGGGCCCCTTGCTGAGACCATAGTTTGGCACCTTAGCCCTCACAGGGCCAGCAGTCCTGTTTTCCTCCTCCACTGCCTTAGGATATTTTCCTCCTCCCCATGACCCTGGAACAGTCTTACCAGATCCTCGTCGAGAAGGGGAAGAGCGAGGATGTGTAGCATCGTCCATAAGTCCTTCTGCCAAGGAATAACGCTCCACTAGATCCACTAGCTGATCCGCTGTCGTGGGGTTTCCATGGCTTACCCACCTCTTCAGAGATGGCGGTAGAGCTCTTAGGTATTTATCCAGAACGATTCTTTGTACCATCTCTGGCGCCGTCAAAACCTCGGGCTGTAGCCATTTCTTGGTCAAGTGAATGAGGTCAAACATCTGTGACCGCGGTGGTTTATCGGGCTGATAAGTCCATTGATGAACTCTCTGTGCTCGCACGGCCGTCGTCACTCCCAGCCGGGCAAGGATCTCGGCTTTTAGTTTATCAAAGTCATGCGCTGCTTCAGGCTCAAGATCAAAGTAGGCTTTTTGGGCCTCACCTGCCAGAAACGGTGCAAGCAAGTCGGCCCATCGCTCCTTTGGCCACTTTTCCCGCTCCGCCGTCCGTTCAAACGTGGTCAGGTAAGCTTCCACATCGTCCTCTGTGGTTAATTTCTGCCAGCACCGACTCACATGAATCACCCTCTGGTCAGCCTCCGCATTATTCTCCGGTACGGTCGCCAGACGCTGCGCCACCTGCTGCAAAAGTTGGCGGTCTTTAACCGTCGATTCCACCAGTTCCTTCAACTGTGCCGACATCAAGCGATTAGCCTCCTGCTGCACAGCTGCGGATTGTACCAGCGCTTTCACCACGTCATCCATTATGATGCGCTGTAACGTGCTGCCCGCGTTCTCCACCACAATGTGATAACACGCTCCGGGATCGCCTTTGCTGGGTTCAAAGGGCACGTATTCACCTCAGGCAGACAGCCGAATTCAAGGTGTGACTGACGCTTGGTCAGGTTTATTGCAGTGAAGCATAAACAAAAAGAAAAAAAAACACCAACAAAATAAATCCTTGCCTGTCCGGCACTAACTATACACAGTGTTATCCTAACTACCAACTGGAGGGCTTCTCCCTTCCAGCTAAACCATACAAACATCAGGCACTGCTCCTCACAAGTGTCTCCTACACAGCCAGGCTTACTGTGTTCCCAGATGGAGACCCTCCCCCAACTTCCCAGATTCCTTTTACCTCCGTCCTTCACCTCCCATTAATCCATTAGTAGCCAGGTGATCCTGGCCAGGCTAAGTCACATAGGACCGATACCGGGGTGAGATATACCTGCCCTCATCCACTAATCCCACATGAGTCTCACATATCCCCCCCCTCTGCTCAGACCACCTCGGCTGAGCAACGGCACCCACAAAACAGTGCACACGAGACAGGGCATCAGCATTCCCCATCCGCACCCCCGGGCGGTGCTCCACTGTAAAACGGTAGGCCTGAAGTGCAAGGAACCACCGGGTCACTCGGCCATTCCGTTCCCTATTCAAGTGCATCCACTTGAGAGGGGCATGGTCAGTGATCAGCCGGAACTTCCTTCCAATCAAGTAATATTTAAGGGACTCTAGAGCCCACTTAATGGCTAAGCATTCTTTTTCCACTATGGCATAGTTGCGTTCATGCTTATTAAGTTTCCGACTAAGATAAAGGACCGGATGTTCCTCTCCGTCCTTCAGTTGTGACAATACAGCCCCGATACCGGCATCAGAAGCGTCCGTTTGGACCACGAACTCGCTGCGGAAGTCAGGAGTCATTAGCACAGGTTGAGAGCAAAGAGCTAGTTTTAAGTTATGGAAGGCTTCTTCGGCTGCCGTGGTCCATTTGATCATGACAGAGTCTTTCCCTTTGGTAAGGTCCGTCAGGGGAACAGCGGTAGCCGCAAAATTGGGAATGAACCGTCGGTAGTAGCCGGCTATTCCCAAAAACGCTCTCACCTGCTTCTTGTTGACTGGTTGCGGCCATTTCTGAATGGCTTGTATCTTGTCAATCTGGGGTTTAACAATTCCCCTCCCAATTACGTATCCCAAATACCGGGCTTCTTCCAGCCCGATATGACATTTCTTGGGGTTTGCTGTTAGACCCGCCTCCCGCAGGTCCTCAATCACAGCCTCTAGTTTCTGGAGGTGCGTCTCCCAGTCCAGGCTGTATATGACTATGTCATCCAAATACGCAGAAGCATAGTGCCTATGGGGCCTCAGGACTCGGTCCATCAACCTTTGAAAGGTTGCCGGTGCCCCGTGTAGTCCAAACGGCATATACACATACTGGTATAAACCTTCCGGTGTAGAAAACGCGGTTTTCTCTTTAGCGGCCTCTGTTAGCGGGATCTGCCAATAGCCCTTCGTTAAGTCTAGGGTCGTGATATACCGGGCTTTTCCAAGCCGATCTATTAATTCGTCGACCCGTGGCATAGGGTATGCATCAAATTTGGAGACTGCATTTAATCTCCTGAAGTCATTGCAGAATCTAATGGAGCCGTCTGGTTTCGGTATTAACACAATCGGACTCGACCAGGCGCTATGCGATTCCTCGATTACACCTAACTCTAACATGGTCTTCACTTCTCGGGAGACAGCTTCCCGCCGAGCCTCCGGTATTCGGTAGGGCTTTACCTGAACTGTTACCCCAGGCTCTGTTATGATGTCATGTTTAATGAGAGTGGTCTGCCCGGGCTTTTCCGAGAAAAACTCGTGATTGTTGATTACAAACTGCTTGACGTCGGTCTTTTGCCGCTCCGACAGAGTCTCCGCCGTCCCGACATCCGGTATGGTCTGCTTGCAGACCGGAAGGGCCAGACCTGCTGACAGAGCTGGACGGTCCTTCCAGGGTTTTATCAGATTCACGTGATAAATCTGTTCAGGCTTCCTTTTACCAGCCTGGTACACTTTGTAGTTTACCTCACCCACCCGTTCCTTAATTTCAAAGGGGCCTTGCCACTTTGCCAGAAATTTGCTTTCTGCCGTGGGGACCAGGATCAACACCCTATCTCCGGGTGCAAAAGTACGGATCTTGGCCCCCCTATCATAAATCCTTTTCTGTGCTCCTTGAGCCTGTATCATATGCTCTTTAACGATGGGCATCACCGCCGCAATACGGTCCTGCATTTGGGTTACATGGTCTATTACGCTTTTGAACGGGGTGACCTGTCCCTCCCAGGTTTCTTTAGCGACATCTAACAGTCCACGGGGACGTCGGGCGTACAGAAGCTCGAAAGGAGAGAACCCGGTGGAAGACTGGGGCACCTCCCGGATGGCAAAAAGCAAATACGGGAGTAAGTAGTCCCAGTTCTTCCCGTCCTTGTCTATCGCCTTACGGAGCATCTGTTTCAAAGTTTTGTTAAACCGTTCGACCAGTCCGTCCGTTTGAGGGTGATACACGGAGGTGCGTAACTGTGCTATTTGTAACAGCCTGCAGAGTTCTTTCATTACTTTAGACATAAAGGGGGTTCCTTGGTCTGTGAGTATTTGTTTTGGGACACCAACCCGACTAAACACATGGACCAGCTCCTTGGCAATGGTCTTGGTGGCCGTGTTACGCAAAGGGATGGCCTCGGGGTAACGAGTGGCATAATCCAAGATGACAAGGATGTGCTGGTGTCCTCGTGCAGACTTGGGGAGGGGTCCAACTAAATCCATCCCAATTCTCTCAAATGGGATCTCGATGATAGGCAGAGGTACTAAGGGGCTACAGAAACGGGGCCTAGGCGCAGACATTTGGCAGTCGGGACAAGACTCGCAATAGGTGCGAATATCGTGATGCATGCCGGGCCAAACAAAACAGTGTAATATCCTTTCGGTAGTTTTCTGGACCCCCAGGTGTCCCCCCATCATGTGTCCGTGTGCCAGGTCCAGCACTCTCCGCCTGTAGGCTCTCGGCACAACCAATCGTTGTACTGTGTCATCCCCCTTCTTCTCTATCTGATAGAGAAAGTCATTCTCCAGGGCCATGTAGGGGTAAGCCAGCCTAGTACCTGCATCCACCTGCACCCCGTTTATCATTTTAACATTTTTTATAGCCTGAGTAAGGGTAGGATCTCTCATTTGCTCACTTTGGAAGTCATCTTTCTGGACTTCCAAATTCAGCCAAGAGGAAGGGGGACAGCCACCCGTGTCCGCCTCTGCCCCGGGTTCATCGGAATCACCCGCCAGAACTGAAAAGGGGAACTGGGGGTTGTTTTCAGCGGATTCCTCCTCTGAACCCTCTTGTGGGGCATCCTCTAGTGGCTCCGGGCCCACACAAGGTGTGGGAGAAGGATCATCCGTGCGGCTACCCTGGGGTACTAATTGGTTCTCCCACAACTGCCAGAAGTGGGGAAAATCCCTGCCCAAAATGATATCATGCAATAGTGCTGGTACTAGTCCCACCTTATGATGCACAGACCCATAGGGCGTAGTAATGCAGTAGACCGTTGTGAGGTACGAGCAGGTGTCTCCATGCACACATGTCACAGAAAATTTATCTGACGGTCCCATCGGGACTGCCACCAGACTGGCCTTTACCAGAGTCACCACACTTCCCGAGTCTAATAGTGCAACAACAGTATTGCCATCAATGGACACTTCACACAGGTGTTTTTTCATATCGCCTTGACATGCAGCAACACACACTACCCGTGCAACCATAGCCCTGCGTTTTTCAAAGTCCGTGACATCACACTGCATCGGTTCTGCAGTTACTGGACAGTTTGCAGCAATGTGGCCCACCTCCTGGCAGCGGAAACACCTCACGGGCCCCTTGCTAAGACCATAGTTTGGCACCTTAGCCCTCACAGGGCCAGCAGTCCTGTTTTCCTCCTCCACTGCCTTAGGATATTTTCCTCCTCCCCATGACCCTGGAACAGTCTTACCAGATCCTCGTCGAGAAGGGGAAGAGCGAGGATGTGTAGCATCGTCCATAAGTCCTTCTGCCAAGGAATAACGCTCCACTAGATCCACTAGCTGATCCGCTGTCGTGGGGTTTCCATGGCTTACCCACCTCTTCAGAGATGGCGGTAGAGCTCTTAGGTATTTATCAAGAACGATTCTTTGTACCATCTCTGGCGCCGTCAGAACCTCGGGCTGTAGCCATTTCTTGGTCAAGTGAATGAGGTCAAACATCTGTGACCGCGGTGGTTTATCGGGCTGATAAGTCCATTGATGAACTCTCTGTGCTCGCACGGCCGTCGTCACTCCCAGCCGGGCAAGGATCTCGGCTTTTAGTTTATCAAAGTCATGCGCTGCTTCAGGCTCAAGATCAAAGTAGGCTTTTTGTGCCTCACCTGCCAGAAACGGTGCAAGCAAGTCGGCCCATCGCTCCTTTGGCCACTTTTCCCGCTCCGCCGTCCGTTCAAACGTGGTCAGGTAAGCTTCCACATCGTCCTCTGTGGTTAATTTCTGCCAGCACCGACTCACATGAATCACCCTCTGGTCAGCCTCCGCATTACTCTCCGGTACGGTCGCCAGACGCTGCGCCACCTGCTGCAAAAGTTGGCGGTCTTTAACTGTCGATTCCACCAGTTCCTTCAACTGTGCCGACATCAAGCGATTAGCCTCTTGCTGCACAGCTGCGGATTGTACCAGCGCTTTCACCACGTCATCCATTATGATGCGCTGTAACGTGCTGCCCGCATTCTCCACCACAATGTGACAACACGCTCCGGGATCGCCTTTGCTGGGTTCAAAGGGCACGTATTCACCTCAGGCAGACAGCCGAATTCAAGGTGTAACTGACGCTTGGTCAGGTTTATTGCAGTGAAGCATAAACAAAAAGAAAAAAAACACCAACAAAATAAATCCTTGCCTGTCCGGCACTAACTATACACGGTGTTATCCTAACTACCAACTGGAGGGCTTCTCCCTTCCAGCTAAACCATACAAACATCAGGCACTGCTCCTCACAAGTGTCTCCTACACAAACAGGCTTACTGTGTTCCCAGATGGAGACCCTCCCCCAACTTCCCAGATTCCTTTTACCTCCGTCCTTCACCTCCCATTAATCCATTAGTAGCCAGGTGATCCTGGCCAGGCTAAGTCACATAGGACCGATACCGGGGTGAGATATACCTGCCCTCATCCACTAATCCTATATGAGTCTCACAATATATATATGCAGCAGAGCAATATGCGTGTCTGTCTGTATGTATGCATGTATGTATGCAGCAGAGCAGTATACGTGTCTGTATGTATATATGCAGCAGAGCAGTATGCGTGTCTGTATGTATGTATATATATATGCAGCAGAGCAATATGCGTGTATGTATGTATGTATATATGCAGCAGAGCAGTATGCGTGTCTATATGTATGTATATATGCAGCAGAGCAGTATGCGTGTCTGTATGTATGTATGCAGCAGAGCAGTATGCGTGTCTGTATGTATGTATATATGCAGCAGAGCAGTATGCGTGTCTATATGTATGTATATATGCAGCAGAGCAGTATGCGTGTCTATATGTATGTATATATGCAGCAGAGCAGTATGCGTGTCTATATGTATGTATATATGCAGCAGAGCAGTATGCGTGTCTATATGTATGTATATATGCAGCAGAGCAGTATGCGTGTCTGTATGTATGTATATATGCAGCAGAGCAGTATGCGTGTCTATATGTATGTATATATGCAGCAGAGCAGTATGCGTGTCTATATGTATGTATATATGCAGCAGAGCAGTATGCGTGTCTATATGTATGTATATATGCAGCAGAGCAGTATGCGTGTCTATATGTATGTATATATGCAGCAGAGCAGTATGCGTGTCTATATGTATGTATATATGCAGCAGAGCAGTATGCGTGTCTATATGTATGTATATATATATGCAGCAGAGCAGTATGCGTGTCTATATGTATGTATATATGCAGCAGAGCAGTATGCGTGTCTGTATGCATGTATGTATGCAGCAGAGCAGTATACGTGTCTGTATGTATATATGCAGCAGAGCAGTATGCGTGTCTGTATGTATGTATATATATATGCAGCAGAGCAATATGCGTGTATGTATGTATGTATATATGCAGCAGAGCAGTATGCGTGTCTATATGTATGTATATATGCAGCAGAGCAGTATGCGTGTCTGTATGTATGTATGCAGCAGAGCAGTATGCGTGTCTGTATGTATGTATATATGCAGCAGAGCAGTATGCGTGTCTATATGTATGTATATATGCAGCAGAGCAGTATGCGTGTCTATATGTATGTATATATGCAGCAGAGCAGTATGCGTGTCTATATGTATGTATATATGCAGCAGAGCAGTATGCGTGTCTATATGTATGTATATATGCAGCAGAGCAGTATGCGTGTCTATATGTATGTATATATGCAGCAGAGCAGTATGCGTGTCTATATGTATATATGCAGCAGAGCAGTATGCGTGTCTATATGTATGTATATATGCAGCAGAGCAGTATGCGTGTCTGTATGTATATATATATGCAGCAGAGCAATATGCGTGTCTATATGTATGTATATATGCAGCAGAGCAGTATGCGTGTCTATATGTATGTATATATGCAGCAGAGCAGTATGCGTGTCTGTATGTATGTATATATGCAGCAGAGCAGTATGCGTGTCTATATGTATGTATATATGCAGCAGAGCAGTATGCCTGTCTATATGTATGTATATATGCAGCAGAGCAGTATGCGTGTCTATATGTATGTATATATGCAGCAGAGCAGTATGCGTGTCTATATGTATGTATATATGCAGCAGAGCAGTATGCGTGTCTATATGTATGTATATATGCAGCAGAGCAGTATGCGTGTCTGTATGTATGTATATATATATGCAGCAGAGCAATATGCGTGTCTGTCTGTATGTATGCATGTATGTATGCAGCAGAGCAGTATACGTGTCTGTATGTATGCATGTATGTATGCAGCAGAGCAGTATACGTGTCTGTATGTATGCATGTATGTATGCAGCAGAGCAGTATGCGTGTCTGTATGTATGTATATATATATGCAGCAGAGCAATATGCGTGTCTGTCTGTATGTATGCATGTATGTATGCAGCAGAGCAGTATACGTGTCTGTATGTATGCATGTATGTATGCAGCAGAGCAGTATACGTGTCTGTATGTATGCATGTATGTATGCAGCAGAGCAGTATGCGTGTCTGTATGTATGTATATATATATATGCAGCAGAGCAATATGCGTGTCTATATGTATGTATATATGCAGCAGAGCAGTATGCGTGTCTATATGTATGTATATATGCAGCAGAGCAGTATGCGTGTCTGTATGTATGCATGTATGTATGCAGCAGAGCAGTATACGTGTCTGTATGTATGCATGTATGTATGCAGCAGAGCAGTATGCGTGTCTGTATGTATGCATGTATGTATGCAGCAGAGCAGTATACGTGTCTGTATGTATGTATGTATGCAGCAGAGCAGTATGCCTGTCTGTATGTATGCATGTATGTATGCAGCAGAGCAGTATGCGTGTCTGTATTTATGTATATATATATGCAGCAGAGCAATATGCGTGTCTGTCTGTATGTATGCAGCAGAGCAGTATGCGTGTCTGTATGTGTGTATGTATGTATGCAGCAGAGCAGTATGCGTGTCTGTATGTATGTATGTATATATGCAGCAGAGCAGTATGCGTGTCTGTATGTATGTATGTATATATGTAGCAGAGTAGTATGCGTGTCTGTATGTATGTATATATATATATGCAGCAGAGCAATATGCGTGTCTGTCTGTATGTATGCATGTATGTATGCAGCAGAGCAGTATGCGTGTCTGTATGTATGCATGTATGTATGCAGCAGAGCAGTATGCGTGTATGTATGTATGCATGTATGTATGCAGCAGAGCAGTATGCGTGTCTGTCTGTATGTATGTATGCAGCAGAGCAGTGTGTGTGTGTGTGTCTATGTATGTATGCAGCAGAGCAGTGTGTGTGTGTCTGTATGTATGTATGTATGCAGCATAGCAGTGTGTGTCTCTGTATGTATGCATGTATGATGTGTATCTATGTATGTCAGTGTATATGACTGTATAGATTTGTCTGTTTATATGTATTTTTGTGAGTTTGTCTTTAAATATGTATATGTACGTGTATGTATCTGTGTATGTGTGTGTGTCTCCGTGTTTATGGGGCCCACTGGGACTCTTCCGCCCGGGGCCCACAAAAACCTGGAGCCGGCCCTGCCTGCGGTGATGAAGTCCCGCCATCCCGACCTCAGCGCTGTCACTGTCCTCCATGGCCGCCGCTTGTCACATCACCTCTCGCTTCCGACCCGAGACTGACTAGCGGTGACGTCACGGACCTCTCGCGAGACTTGCTGTGAAGGCGCCGGTCATTGAACTCAGTGACAGGTGCTGTCAGTGTGCTGGAGATCAGCGCAGGTAATGTACCTCGCTGACAGCAGCACTTGTCATGCCCTGCAGTGACCTGGGCTGACCCATTGATGTTAGCTCAGGTCACTGCACTGCTCTCCCAGCCAATGGGGAACATCCTGCTCTTCATTGACTGGGACAGTGTGGATCATCATGGCAACCCCTTGGATTACACCAGACCTGGATTTGTTTTTCATTCTAATAAATTGGTTAAAGAGGGAATGTTTTGGGGAGTGTTTTTTCAAATAAAAATGTGTTTGTCGTCTATTTTTTTTTATTACTGACTGGGTTGGTGATGTCGGGTATCTGATAGACGCCTGACCTCACCAACCCCAGGGCTTGATGCCAGGTGACATTACACATCTGGTATTAACCCCATATATTACCCCGTTTGCCACCGCACCAGGGCGCGGGATGAGCTGGGGCGAAGCACCAGGATTGGCGCATCTAATGGATGCGCCACTTCTGGGGCGGCTGCGGCCTGCTATTTTTAGGCTGGGGAGAGTCCAATAACCATGGACCTCCCTAGTCTGAGAATATCAGGCCCCAGCTGTCTGCTTTACCTTGGCTGGTGATCCAATTTTGGGGGACCCCTACGTGTGTTTTTTTTTAATTATTTATTTAATTTAAAATAACAGCGTGGGGTGCCCTCAGTTTTGGATTACCAGCCAAGGTGAGGTTGCCAGCTGTGGTCTGCAGGCTGCAGCCGTCTGCTTTACCCTAGCTGGCTACAAAACTAGGGGGAACCCTACGTCATTTTTTTTTTTCATTTTTTTGGCTAAATACAAAGCTAAGCACCCCTTAGTGCCACATGAAAGGCACCAAAGCGTGCTCCACTTTTTCTCCACTTTTTCTCCACTTTTTCTCCACTTTTTCTCCACTTTTTCTCCACTTTTTCTCCACTTTTTCTCCACTTTTTTCTCCACTTTTTTCTCCACTTTTTTCTCCACTTTTTTCTCCACTTTTTCCCCACTTTTTCTCCACTTTTTCTCCACTTTTTCTCCACTTATTCTTCACTTTTTCTCCACTTTCTCCACTTTTTTCTCCACTTTTTCTCCACTTTTTCTCCACTTTTTCTCCACTTTTTCTCCACTTTTTTCTCCACTTTTTTCTCCACTTTTTCTCCACTTTTTCTCCATTTTTTCTCCGTTCTTTTTCTATGGTCGGTCTACCCATTAGCTCTGCCATGCATACTGTAGCTCTACACCTACTGCACATGTTACTTTATGATTGACATCTCTTTCGTACCAGAGCTGTCTAAGCCTACTCTGACCCCATATTTGTCATTACTATATTGTCCTTGTACTGTATTATGACATTTGTATCATGTGTTTCATTTCTTGCTGTGTTGCAATTTTTTTGCTGCATCCCAATTGTACCTCTACATTGTTCGAGTTTATGTTATTGCTCTCTCACTCTTATGTGATACTGATTATTGTCATTTTTCATGATTACATGCAGATAAGTCCAATCTGACGAAGGCTCAGGCCGAAACGTCATTTGTAACTTGTTTTGGACAAAAACATATATGCTTATGAAAAAAAATTTTTTCTTAATACGGACCAATAAAGAGTGATTTTGCATTACTATCCGTTGTGACTTACTGACTTAGTCTGGGAGATTTAGAGTGCCGAGGTTACTCACTAATTTTATCTATTATTACCTCTGAGCATCTATATACCAGTGAGCAGAGCTTCCTCTACAGTAGTTCTCCTGATTAGGCATGCCCTTACCTCATGAGCAGGGCATTGCAGCTTTGGTAGCAACTATTACGACATGGACTCTGCTGCTGTGGACCCGGGGAGAGTGAGTGCAGATTCATTGCACCCACACTCCTCACATGAAGGGTCCGCACTCCTAGAAAATGGGGGATACGTTCCCTGAGTGTCTCCCCCCCATATTCTAGACGGTCCAGAGTCGTCGTGGGACCCCTTTATTTTTTTTCTTACAATAAATTGGTGAAAGAGGAAATGTTTTGGGGACTGTTTTTTCAAATAAATTTCTTTTGTCGATTTTTTTTTTTTTTGTTAGTACTGACAGTTTATGATGTTGGGTATCTAATAGACGCCATGACATCACAAACTGCTGGGCTTGATCTCAGGTGACTTTACAGCTAGTATCAACCCGATTTATTACCCCGTTTGCCACTGCACCAGGGCACGGGATGAGCTGGGGTGAAGCGCCAGGATTGGCGCATCTAGTGGATGCGCCACGTCTGGGGTGCCTGTGGCCTGCTATTTTTAGGCTGTGAAGGCCCAATAACTATGGACCTTCCCACCCTGAGAATACCAGACCACAGCTGTCCGCTTTACCTTGGCTGGTGATCCAATTTGGGGGAGACCCTACTTTTATTGTGTAATTATTAATATTTATAAAATAATTATAAAAAAGAGCCTGAGGGGACCTCCACATTGGATCCCCAACCACGGTAAAGCTGCCAGCTGTGGTTTTCAGGCTACAGCCGTCTGCTTTACCCTAGCTGGCTATCAAAAATGGGGGGACCCAATGTCATTTTTTTTTTTTAACTATTTTTTAAATAGAAAAAATTAATGGGCTTCCCTGTATTTTGATTGCCAACCAAGGTATCGGCAGGCAGACTGGGGTGGCAACCCATAGCTGTCTGCTTTATCTGCGCTGAGAATCAAAAATACCGCGGAGCGCTACGTCATTTTTTTAAAGATTTATTTTTACAGCACTGTGATGTCCAGCAATCAAAATACAGGGAAGCCCATTTTGTTTTTAGTTATTTAAATAAATAATTAAAAAAAATATATATGGGCTCCCGCTGCATTTTTTGTATTGCTAGGTAAGGGTAATCCAAGCAGCTACTGGCTGCTAACCCCCACTGCTTGATGTTACCTTCACTGGCAATGGAAAATCCAGGGAAGCATTTTTTATTTTTTTTGCCAAAAAACTACAAAAAAAAGGACGTGAGCTTCGCCATATTTTTGTATGCTAGCCAGGTATAGCAAGCAGGTGCTGGAAGAGTTGGATACAGCACCTGAAGATGGCGCTTCTATGAAAATACCATTTTCTGAGGCGGCTGCAGACTGCAATTCGCAGCAGTGGTGCCCAGAAATCTCAGGCCAACCTGTGCTGCGGATTCCAATCCCCAGCTGCCTAGTTGTACCTGGCTGGACACAAAAATGGGGCGAAGCCTACGTCATTTGTTTTCTAATTATTTCATGAAATTCATGAAATAATAGAAAAAGGGCTTCCCTTTATTTTTGTCTCCCAGCCGGGTACAAATAGGCAACTGGGGGTTGGGGGCAGCCGTACCTGCCTGCTGTACCTGGCTAGCATACAAAAATATAGCGAAGCCCACATAATTTTTTCAGGGGGCAAAAAACTTCTGCATACAGTCCTGGATGGAGTATGCTGAGCCTTGTAGTTCTGCAGCTGCTGTCTGTCTGTATGGAGAAGAGCAGACAGCATCTGCAGAATTACAAGGCTCAGCATACTCCATCCAGGACTGTATGCAGAATTTTTTTTCCCACCAAAAAAATGACGTGGGCTTCGCCATATTTTTGTATGCTAGCCAGGTACAGCAGGCAGCCACGGGCTGCCTCCAACCCCCAGTTGCCTATTTGTACCCGGCTGGGAACCAAAAATATAGGGAAGCCCGTTTTTTTTAATTATTTCACTTATTTCATGAAATAATTAAAAAACAAATGACGTGGGCTTCGCCCCATTTTTGTGTCCAGCCGGGTACAACTAGGCAGCTGGGGATTGGAATCCGCAGCACAGGTTAGCCCGAGGTTTCTGGGCGCCTCTGCTGCGAATTTCAGTCCGCAGCCGTCCCAGAAAATGGCGCTCTCATAGAAGCGCCATCATCTGGAGCTGTATCCAACTCTTCCAACAGCCCTGTAGCCGGGTGGCTTGTTGGGTAATCATGAGTTAATACTGGCTTTGTTTTACTAGCCAGTATTAAGCCAGAGATTCTTAATGTCAGGCACGTTTGACCCGGCCATTAAGAATCTCCAATAAAGGGTTAAAAAAAAACACCACACAGAG
Organism: Anomaloglossus baeobatrachus; assembly: GCF_048569485.1. Lineage (NCBI taxonomy): Eukaryota > Metazoa > Chordata > Amphibia > Anura > Aromobatidae > Anomaloglossus > Anomaloglossus baeobatrachus. Next base: position 570,596,621 of record NC_134354.1, on the reverse strand, counting down.
AAAAAATACTTTAATAGAAATAAATACACAGACACATTAGAGACTCCATCTTTATTACCCCCTGTCAGCCCTCCACGATCCTGCTCTTCTGTCTTCTTTCTTTCTAGTGTAGTAGTAGTCACGATTGTAGTGAGGATGAGTTTACCCAGCTCATCACTTGGGGCTGGGGAACCTCATCCTAACTACAATCATCACTACAAACGGGAAGCAGCGTGCAGCGTGCAGATCAGTGCTGGCTGTCAGCGGTAACAGCGGTAAAGGCCCCGTCACACTAAGCAACTTACCAGCGATCCCAGCAACGATAGGGATCGCTGGTAAGTTGCTAGGAGGTTGCTGGTGAGATGTCACACTAGCGACGCTCCAGCGATCCCACCAGCAACCTGACCTGGCAGGGATCGCTGGAGCGTGGCTACACGAGTTGCTGGTGAGCTCACCAGCAACCAGTGACCAGCCCCCAGCGCCGCGTGGAAGATGCTGCGCTTGGTAACTAAGGTAAATATCGGGTAACCAACCCGATATTTACCTTGGTTACCAGCGCACGCAGCTACACGTGCAGAGAGCAGGGAGCAGCGCACACTGAGCGCTGGCTCCCTGCTCTCCTAGTTACAGCACACATGGGGTTAATTACCCGATGTGTGCTGCAGCTACCTGTGCACAGAGCAGGGAGCAGCGCACACCGCTTAGCGCTGGCTCCCTGCTCTCCTAGTTACAGCACACATCGGGTTAATTACCCGATATGTGCTGCAGCTACATGTGCACAGAGCAGGGAGCAGCGCACACCGCTTAGCGCTGGCTCCCTGCTCTCAGACGCTGACACGCGTTACCATAGCAACGGTGCTCTCGGAGCCGCGGTTAGCGGTGACGTCACCGCTAACTGCGTTGCTATGGCAACCTCCGTTAATGACCGGCTGTGTCAGCCGGTCCCTAACGGAACGCGGACCGTGTGCTAGAGCATGTCGCCGGTACACGGCGATACACATATGTGCACCGTGTACCGGAGAGATGCACTCGCAGGTCCTACATGACTCGTCATAGTCATGTGACCAGTCTGTAGCCAATGAGATAATAGCCACGTGACTGGTCACATGGCTATTTTGACGTCACGATAGGTCCTGCATCACTGCTGCAGTGCCAGTCACCGGGAGGATTCAGCGATCATCGGATGGAATAGCGGCAGGAGACAGAGTGCAGAAGGGATCGCGGGGACCGGTAAGTGTTATGGCAATGTTTATTAACTGTTTGTGTACATTTATAATGCATTTTTATGTGTTTGTGATTGCCTCCCATTATAGCCTATTGGTTCGAGTTCGGTTCGTCGAACGTTCGACGAACCGAACTCGAACGGGACCCCCGTTCGGCGAACCGACCTCGAGCCGAACCGCGACCGGTTCGCTCATCTCTAGACATGATGTAATCAAAGGTCTCTTAATTGCAGGAGACTAAAATAACTTAACAGGAGACAGGCTGGTATGCAGGACTGGCATTAGGGAGAAGGGAGAGCAAACTAGGAAATTTCACAGGGACCCCCCTAGATCTCAGGGTTTATATCCTGATAACAGGACTTCTTAAAGACCCTTGTGACATCACATCATGTGACCAAAGGTCTCTAAATTGCAGGAGTCTAAAGCTGAAAAGGAGACAGGCTGATGTGTGTGTGTGTGTGTGTGTGTGTGTGTGTGTGTGTGTGTGTGTGTGTGTGTGTGTGTGTGTATAGATAGATAGGTACACACACGTTTGGAGAGTTATGTTGACATTCCAGAACGAAATATGACTATATATAAATAAATGTTGATTTTTTTAAATAAAATGTGGATTGTTGTTCATGGAAAAAAATAACACTTCCGCTGAAAATAAGCCAAAGCCCATCTTTCGGAGCATATAATAATCTAAGATCTTGTCTTATTTTCGGGAAAACACGGATAGATCTGTTTTTTAACAATGAAGACCATGTGAAAAGGATCATAATGGAAAGTCATGTGTTATGCATTGAGTTAAAGGGAACCTGTCAGGTCCAATATACACCCAGATCCACGAGCAGTTCTGAGTGCAGATTGCTAATCCCTGCCTAACCGTCCCTGTATACACTAGCATAGATAAAGAGATTATTAGAAAAAGTATTTCTAAAGATCTTTTACCGTATGCTAATGAGGTCAGGGACTAGTCTCCTGAGCGTTAGTTCCCTGGTCAGTCAGCTCCATTAGCATGTTAGTCCCTGTGGGCATGGTAACATGCTAATGAATACGCAGCGTCACACGATAATTTCACTCACCTCTCTCCTGCCATCGCATCTGACACTGGATTTCGGCTCAGTGCGCATGACCCTGGAGTTTGGGTCATGCATACTACTTCAGTGTGAAGCAAGGACTCATACACCCGGCTTCATAGTGCGAATGACCCAAATTCCGGGGTCACGGGCACTGACCCGAAATCCAGCGTCTGACGCGATGGCGAAGTGAGATCATCCTGTGACGCTGCATATTCATTAGCATGTTAGCACACCCACAGTGGCCCACAGGGGCGTACTAACATGCTAATGGAGCCAACTGGCCAGGAGAACTAACGCCCAGCGGACTAGTCCCCTCGCTCATTAGCATATAATACACAATCTTTAGAAACACTTTTTCTAAAGATCTTTTTATCTATGCTAGTGTATACAGGGACGGTTAGGCAGGGATTACCAATATACACCCAGAACTGCTTGCGGTTCTGGGTGCATATTACACCTGACAGGTTCCCTTTAAGGCATCTGTTTTATTAGCACTGTGCATGTGCAGAACATTAGGGCTGTTCAGAGACTCCTATAGTAAAAATGTATCTGTTACAAACAAAAATAAAACAAGTGAAAAACGGAAATCAAAAGCATCTGTTTTTAAATTAATACATTATTTTTGCTCCCAAAAATTGAAAATTTGGTTTTAATTTTCTATTTTTACTCCATTTCTAACAGTTCGAGTTCTTTTTTAAACACAGGTTCTGTTACAAATGGATGACAAATAGACATGTTAAAGGAGCCTTTATGGCATATTGCCAAGTTCTTTCTTCTACAATTATGAAGGAACCATTTACCAAGATTTTGCTATGTAATCTGTGAACAGGATGATGTAGGGACAAAGACCCTAATTCCTGGACTGTGTCACTTACTGGAGTCCTTTGTGTGGTTTTCACAAAATCACTGTTTTCTCTGTTGCAGATTTTCCACTTATCTGAATGCTGAACTTTGTTTAACCCAGCCAACACTACTGACTGACAGCTTTCTATGTATACTATGCATAGGCAGAAAACTGCTAATCATTGCTGGGGCTGGGGTTACACAGAGCAGGAGGACTATATGGCACGAAAAAAGTGGTCCTCTAGTGATAATCTCCTGCTGATAAAACACTTATTCTATTGAAACTACAACAATAATTGACACAATGCTGGAATCATGGTCTATGCCCCTACATAATGCTGCTCTGAGATTACATAGCAAAATTCTCCTGACAGATTCCCTTTATGGGTCCTGTACACAACACATGAAAGAACCAACTAATTTCGGGACAAAATTGTTAGTGCTGAAGTGCACATTTAGTGCTGGCTTTTTGTTTTTCTTCATTGAATTGGTCGGTGATTGACCTCCACCTTGCTATGCACCCCAATTTGGGATGTATTCCATCTGTCTAGATTTTGGCGGTTGGTGACTGTTCACATTAAGTCATCAGGCCTTGTCCACAGGCTATTTACTTCATGCAGCATTTGCTTGGACCTGTCCCGCCCACAGCCATGATTCAGTCATGGGTACGGGATTGAAATAGACCAGGTGAGTGCTGCTAAGAGCAGTTCTACTATTCATATGTGAGGCCATATGGCACATTTTATAAAAATATTTTAGTGTAGGACTGCCTCAAATGAGATTTGCCGTGACGTGGCGAGGCAGCTCAAGAAATTGCAATTTTTTGCCAAAAATCTCAAATTTTTATAAGTACAGTTTGGAATTGTTAGTGCTGAAGTGCACATTTAGTGCTGGCTTTTTGTTTTTCTTCATTGAATTGGTCGGTGGTTGACCTCCACCTTGCTATGCACCCCAATTTGGGATGTATTCCATCTGTCTAGATTTTGGCGGTTGGTGACTGTTCACATTAAGTCATCAGGCCTTGTCCACAGGCTATTTACTTCATGCAGCATTTGCTTAGACCTGTCCCGCCCACAGCCATGACTGGCTTTTTGTTTTTCTTAATTTCGGGACAAGCAGACAGTAATCTAATGTGTATGGTACAGTCCCGCTCTTGCAGCATCTACACTGTGCTCATGTGTTTTGCTATTATCCTGTGTATTTTCCGTCACTTACATTGCTTTAATGACCTTCTCTTCTGCAGAAATTAAAACATTCAACAAAAATAGAATTTAATTAAAATATATACCTGATCAAACTTATTGACATCATTGGATAAAAGATTTACAATTTGGCCAGTGGTTGTTTTTCCCATGGCTGTATTGCTGAGACGGAGAGCCTAAAACAATCCAAATATAGAAAAATATGTCATCCATGTGAAATTATAATGTCAGAGACTCAAACAGAAAAAGCTCAGAGGCAAGAACAATTCTGACATCAGGCCAAAAGCTCTTTGGTATTAGGAGAAAGCTTTACTATTGGCATTAGTCACCTGCAGAGGGCACATATCCCTTCTATAGACCCCCACACTGCACATAAAAGCTACGTGTTGTAACAAAAGCCATCAGTCATGGTTTAATAGTGACGTGTTGTCAATTTTGATTGGTGGATGATCTCTAAACCCAGAGACTCTCAATGATGAAAGGGCGACAAAAAGCAACAGGTCGAAGACTTGGTTGAAAATTCCTTAGCTTCTTTGTTGGTTTCACTCTGCCCTTATCACTTTTCAGATTGGTGACCCTGTTGGCTATGTCCGCACGCTGCGTTCTGTAATTGTCAAAAAATGCACCCTCTGGCAGACTTTGACAACTGTAAACACTGCGCTTGACAAAAAAAATGTGTCCAAAACGAACGCGTGATGCATGAACTCAGATGAACTTCTGAGGTCAGTGCCAGGACAGAGGAATCTGCAGCAGTGACGTCAGAGCTTCACCCGAGTTCACTGTCATTGCGTGGCTCTGTTTCTGTGTCGCGGCCTGATCTGCGATCACAGGTGAAGAACTCAAATCACCTGAGTGACTGAAGTGAGCCGCACGATCAGCGGTGCAGCCATAGAGAACGACCTCTCTGTCAGCTCCACGGAGCAACTGAAGTGAGTCACGCTATCAGCGTTGATGTCACTCAGGTTACCCGCGGCCACAACTTGATCCTCCAACTGTCTCAGGTGGAGTACTTCAGCTGTGGCCACTGGTAATCTGAGTGATATCAACGCTGATAGCGTGGCTCACTTCAATTGCTCCGTGGAGCTGACAGAGAGGTCATTCTCTATGGCCGCTCCTGTCAGATTCTGATGTAGCAGAGCTGAAAGCGCCGTGGGACCTCGTGTGGATTATGTTGGACCTGGAGGGTTGTTTGGGAATTAATAAAGTGGTGAAAGAGAGTGGGTTTTTTTGTCTTCCAAATTTTGTCACCCAAATAAAGGATTTTTTGGGTGTATGTGTTTATTTTCTTTAACTTACAGGTTAATCATGGGGGGTGTCTCATAGACGCCTGCCACGATTAACCAAGGACTTAGTGGCAGCTATGGGCTGTCATTAACTCCTTATTACCCGATTGCCAACGAACCAGGGCAATTTGGGAAGAGTCGGGTAAGGTCCCGGGACTGTCGCATCTAATGGATGTGGCAATTCCGGACAGCTGCTGGCTGAGATTTTTAGGCTGGGGGCAGCCTAAAAAATGATAGGCCTCCCCAGTCTGAGAATACCAGCCCCCAGCTGTTTGGCTTTATCTTGGCTGGGTATCATTTGGGGGGGGGGGACTGCACGTAGTTTTTTTAAATTTATTTATTTATTTTACTGCACGATATAGACCCGCCCACCAGCGGCTGTGATTGGTTGCAGTGAAACAGCTGTCACTCAGCATGGGGGCTCGTCTGAATGCAATCATAGACCTGCATTACTGCTAAGGAAAATCTAAGAAAAATGAGATATTTAGCATATATAAATGGCCATTCATGGTTTCCATACTTTAGCATTATCAGAGTGCAAACTATCTTTTTTTGTATTTTATGTATTTTATGTCATGTTCAGTTATGCACCTGTTCACACCTCAGTCGCTTAGTGACGCCGCTGTGATGCCGCACGAACCGCACCCCTTAGAAAGGAGGCAGTTCGCCGGCCACAGCGACGTCGCTAGGAAGGTAAATATGTGTGACGGGTGTAAGCGATGTTGTGCGCCACGGGCAGCAATTTGCCGCACAACCGACAGCGATGTCGCTGTGTGTAAAGTGGCCTATAGGATCAGCAGTGTGATCGCTCTTACATTTCTCCAGCTCACAGCTACACAGCTGTGAATAGCAGATATGCTCATCTCCTATCTCATACAGCACTCGGCCGTGTGAGACAGGAAGTGAGTCATGTGAGCTACAGGAGTCATCACATGACCCTGTGCTACCATGACAACCATCGGATCTACATGATCCCGTCACGTAACTTCCGGTGACAGGCGATGAGTAAGCGGAACACCGTGACCGCTACTATAATGCCACTTTGACAGTTTCACAGCGGATTTAAGGGGTTAACAGGTACGGGCGGATCTGCTTGTACCTGGTAGGTACACATGTCAGCTGTATAAATCAGCTGACATGTGCGCGAATCCCCCCCACTTAACACTATGACCTCTAGGACATCATTTTACAGCCCGTGGTCATTAAGGGGTTAAAGGAATCTGTCAGCAGGTTTTTGAAGCCTTATCTGAGAGCAACATAATGTAGGCAAAGAGATTCTGAATCTATCGATATACCACTTAATTACTGGATGCAGCCGTTCTGAAGGAGTGAAAGATTTTATTTTTTGTATGTAGCAGAGCTCTGGGAGCAGGCCTCGCCCACACAGGCTTTAATTGTACAATTCCATAATTTACATAGACTGAAGCTGTTAATCACAGGGGGGTAGAGTTGGACTACAGCTCAGCTGCTCAGACCCACTAATGATAAAGCTAAGAGGCTTAAACTAACGTTGCAGGTAAACAAAAACACACTTTGAGATAGGAGATGGCTGGCTGTAAACTGCATGCTAACTCTTACAGCATGCTGGTTTCAGATTACATATCAAAAACATCCTGACAAAATCCCTTTAAGGCTGTGTGCGCACTTTGCTTTTTTACATGCGTTTCCGCAGCGTTTTGAACTGCAGCGTTTTAATGCCAAAATGCATGCATTTTGATTTTCAATCAAAGTCAATGGGAAATTGTGATTTCTTGTGCGCACAATGCTGTTAAAAACGCTGCGTTTCAGTTGCAGCAAATTTGTCAAAATCTCTGCGTTTAAAGAAGCAACATGTCAATTGTTTTTGCCATTTTGGCAGCGTTTTGCTAACATTAGAAGTTTCAAAACGCATCCTAAATCAAAATCCTAGCGTTTAACATGCTTTTTTGACAAATTAAATGCATGCGTTTTTGACATTATATTAAGGGCATGATATGTCCCTTCACACACACACACCTATAGTCCGACAATTAAATTTAAGAAAATCAATAATTTAACGTTTTTTTATACATAAATATTAGCACACAGTTATCGTTTTAATAAAATCAGCTATTTTGTGTATGATTTTAATCATGATATTTGTTATCATTTTTTTCCTTTTTTTCATAGTGTTTGAATGTTTAAACTTTATTTAGCATTGTATTTTTATTCAAAACGCATCTGACTTTAAGCAATGAAAAAGCATGGTAATCACGGTAAAAACGCAAGTGTATTTATAGCGTTTTTGTGGTCAAAACCAAATTTGTCAAAGACAATTTCTGCCAGAGGATGCGTTTAGAACTGCAACTACCTCGACACAAAGTGCGCACATAGCCTAAGACCATCAACATATGAAATGCTGGTCTTAGGGGTACTTTGCACACTACGATATCGCAGCTGCGTAGTATCGTAGTAATATCGTAGTGTGCAAATCCTTTATGATACGATTAACGAGCGCAAAAGCGTCGTAATTGTATCATCGGTGTAGTGCCCGACATTTCTATAATGTAGCTGCAGCGACGGTGCGATGTTGTTCCTCGTTCCTGCGGCAGCACACATCGCTGTGTGAGAAGCCACAGGAGCGAGGAACATCTACCTGCGTCACCGCGTCTCACGCCGGCTATGCGGAAGGACGGAGGTGGGCGGGATGTTTACGTCCCGCTCATCTCCGCCCCTCAGCTTCTATTGGCCGCCTGCCGTGCGACGTCGCAGGGCAGGTGAGTGCATGTGAAGCTGCCGTAGCGATAATGTTCGCTACGGCAGCAATCACAAGATATTGCAGCTGCGACGGGGGCGGGGACTATCGCGCTCGGCATCGCAAGCATCGGCTTGCGATGTCGTAGTGTGCAAAGTACCCCTGAGGTACACATACCCCGTTCAATCTATGAAATGTGCAGCAGTCTCTCATTATTGGTATCACAGCCAGTAATTACCGTACATGATGGCATCATGCATTGGCTTTTTCACAATCACCCATGTCAATTCATGTGGGTTTTTTCTATTCTTGATAATTATGGTTTAGTTTAAATAATTTTATATTTTGATAGATTGGACATTTATGGACAGGATAATGCCAAATGTTACTTTTTTTTTTAACTTTCTGTATTAATGAATTTGGAAAAAAAGGGGTGATTTAAAGTGAACCTGTCAGGTCCAATAATGCTATTAACCTGCAGATATAGCATTTATCTGAATGTTAAAAGTAGTAAGGCTGGAGTCACAATTGAGTGTGACTCGCGAAAGGATCGCATCGTATAACATTGCTTGGACCGACAGCGGGCTCTCCTGACAGGAGCGGGAAAGCCTCATGTATTCCTATGCAGCTGACACACTCCTGTCAGGGGAGCCGTCCGTGATCCAGATGATGCAATGCCTACAACTACTGATTAAAATGAAAGGAAACAATTATAATAAAGCCACTGATATTATATAATAATAATAATAATAATAATAATAATAATAATAATAATAATAATAAACCGTAATAAACTTTAATCTCTAGTTTTAAGTTATGACCTCTAATTAATTACGAATCAGAAATGGATAATCCATTAACAATGCTCACCTTTTTAAAAATCATGTGGCACATTGCCACCCGAAGCTTCATACCAGCGAGAAGAACGTGATAAAAATAAATATGGTGAAGGACTGCAAAGAGCAGCGTACAGACAGACAAGGCAGCAGCGTTTATGTAGGCACTAGTCAAGGCGGCATCACTACGGTCATCTGTCTCAAAGTAGTTTATAACTTTTCCAAGAAAAATAGGTTGGATCACTTTGACACCTTCCTAAAAGGAAGGAAAGAACGTCTGAGACATAAGAATGAATTACACAAATGACAGGAAGAAGAAATAGCAGCTATCAAACTTGGTCACTTTGGTTATTAGTACACTCCAATCCCATCGAGGTGAGCGATTTACCATCATGTGCAGGAACTTACTGGAAAAATATTGTAGCCAATTGTAGCGTTGCCGAGCGCGATAGTCCCCGCCCCCGTCGCAGATACGATCTCTTGTGATAGCTGCCATAGCAAACATTATCGCTACGGCAGCTTCACATGCACTTACCTGCCCTGCGACGTCGCTCTGGCTGGCGACCCGCCTCTTTCCTAAGGGGGCGGGTCGTGCGGCGTCACAGCGACGTCACACGGCAGGCGGCCAATTGAAGCGGAGGGGTGGAGATGAGTGGGACGTAAACATCCCGCCCACCTCCTTCCTTCCTCATTGCAGGCGGGATGCAGGTAAGGAGATGTTCCTCGCTCCTGCGGCTTCACACACAGCGATGTGTGCTGCCGCAGGAATGAGGAACAACATCGTACCGTCGCTGCAGCGAAATTATGGAAATGACTGGCGCTACACAGATCACCGATTTACAACGCTTTTACAATCGTTTATCGGTGCATCTAGGCTTTACACGTTGCGACGTCATTACCGGCGCTGGATGTGCGTCACTTTCGATTTGACCCCGACGATATCGTAGTAGTGATGTTGCAACGTGCAAAGTACCCCTAACTCCACTCAAAACCTGTAAATTCAAATTGAACTGGTCACCATTTGTTGCAGAGTCGTTTTTTTATTATTTCGCCTCTCCACAGCATATATTAGCAATTAGATATTTGGCAATTAATGAATTAATTTTTGTTAAGTCCAAGTGGGTGTTATTAGACAATTTTCGATGGCTGTGTTCTTCTCCTGTATGACGCTGACCAATCAAACAGGCAGTAAGATAGAAGTGCAGGAGGACCCGTGATGATGTCATCAGTGTCACATGACCAGAGTCTACAGGCTCTGCCAGCCAAAGTGTGCAGCCTAAATAAGCAGTGTAAATATATAGCACAACACAGAAGTGTGGAGCTGTCAACTCCAGTTAATGGGCATCTGAGCATTGGGACCTACAATGTACCGCAGAGCAGGTAATTTCTACCACTACTACAGTCTTGCAACGCTGGCGTCCTGGGTTCAAATCCCTCTAAGGACAACATCTGCAAGGAGTTTGTATGTTCTCCCCATGTTTGCGTGAGTTTCCTCCGGGTTCTCCGATTTCTTCTCATACTCCAAAGACATACTGATAGGGAATGTAGATTGTGAGCCCCAATGGGGACAGTGATGATCACCTCTGTAAAGCGCTGTGAGCTTAATATAAGTTAGTAAAATAAATTAAAAATATAAATATTAGCATGGAACAGCAGTGAGTATTCAGCTCTGTCTGGGAGGCCAATGAAGAACTAAAGGGCATAAATGCAAAAGAGCTGCCACTCTTTTTTTTTTTTTTTTTTTGCAGCAGGGATAAAAGTGCGCATAAAAATTCCCTGTTCTGCAAATCAGTACAGGTCCCAATAGTGATCATCATCACCAATTCATCACCAATTCTACGGGACAGCGATACCTTGGTTTCTCCAAAGAATTCCTTAGAGGAGATTTTCCAAGATCATGTAAAAGATCTAATACTCATCCATTATATCTCCTACTACTCCAGAATAACCACTACACCGATACTCGACACTAGTCTTTTTTTTTTTCTGCATTGGTGACAAGTTATCTACTTATATGACCAGTGTAGACAATCACTATCCTCTCTTGTGCCACACACTATTGAGTTCAGGAGTACCGGAAGGGCGTCAATGGAGCGGTGGGGAGGAGATATTTAATACAATGCGTATATGAGTTCTTTTGGTATTATATCGCACTGCGTGCTTTAGCGGTCTCTATTTTTGAAAGATTTCAAAGGAGAAAATGAAGGAATAATTTCACAGGCACAGTGACAGCTAAGTAGAAATAACAAAAAAAGTACACTTTCCAGCTCACCAGTCTCTGTGTCTAGATGTCCATTTGGGTCGGTGCGCGGTATCTGTGGTTGGCGTCTACAGCTGTTATAATCATCGGAGGGAGGGAAACATATCCAGCATCGATGTCTTTAAAAAACCTTTAGGTTTATTAAATCACATTAAAAAGTATATACAGTATATGGACTAAACCAATCTCTCCATATGCCCTACTGCGCCTTACGCATTTCAGAGAAAAACTCTTTAATCATAGGCAAATACCTATGATTAAGGAATTTTTCTCTGAAACGCGTAAGGCGCAGTAGGACATATGGAGAGATTGGTTTTGTCCATATATATACTTTTTAATGTGATTTAATAAAGCTAAAGGTTTTTTAAAGACATTGATGCTGGAAATGTCGTCCCCCCCCCTCCCTCCTTCCGATGATTATCACATTCACAGCTAAGCAGCCTTCAGTAGAAGAACCTTACAAACCGCAGCAAACATCACATCAATTTAAATTTCATTTTTGCAGTCGCTAAATTAAAAAACGAATTATGAATTGAATGCAACTGGGCAGCAGTAATGGTATACTGACTGACATATAAGTGGGAAAACACAGAAGAGAAGCTAATTACAAGTATACTAAGCAGTAATGAATGCCAAGCAGCAGCTGCTAAAGCATATAGGAGTTTAGAGGGTAGTAAAAGAATTAATTAAATGTTTGATCCTAATTTCATACTGGCCCTTTATCAATCCCATGATTATTTCTGACACAGTTTTAACTTGACAGATATATCACTTTTGACAAAATTGCCAAATTTTACTCCCCCCGATTGCCAAGGAAAGTGTATAGTACTGCAGCTCAGTATGTGTCCTGTTTCCACCCCGCCAATGCACCCAAGAAATATGGAGCCATAGAGGGAGAAAGCTCAGTAAGTGCTCCGCCTTCTAGTAAGGAACTAAAGGCCGCTTTACACGCTGCGACATCGCTCAAGCGATCTCGTTGGGGTCACGGAATTTGTGACGCACATCCGGCCGCTTTAGCGATGTTGTTGCGTGTGACACCTATGAGCAAGTTTGAATCGTCGCAAAAACGTTCAAAATCGCTCATCGGTGACATTCCCCCCTATTCTCGGTTATCGCTGCTGCAGCTAGCAATGTAGTTCCTTGTTACTGCGGCAGCACACATCGCTATGTGTGACACCAAAGGAACGAGGAACCTCACCTTACCTGCGGCCGCCGGCAATGCGAAAGGAAGCAGGTGGGCGGGATGTTACGTCGCGCTCATCTCCGCCCCTCCGCTTCTATTGGGCGGCGGTTCACTGACGCTGCTGTGACGTCGTTGTGATGCTGAACGAAGAGCTCCCTTAGAAAGGAGGCGGTTCGCCGGTCACAGCGACGTCGCTAGGCAGGTAAGTAGTGTAACGGGTCCGCACGACGTTGTGCGCCACGGGCAGCGATTTGCCCGTGTCGCACAACCGATGGGGGGTGGGTACGCACGCTAGCGATATCGGTCATGCTATCGCAGCGTGTAAAGCGGCCTTTAGTTTTGTTTCTGATGAGGTGGGAAATTTGGAGGTGAACATATAATTCCTTGTGTGTTAGGATCTCTAAATCCATGTGAAGTGATCCTACCTTCACTTTCATTAAATACTTATCATAAAACAAGGTTAGAACAAGACGTTCATTGCTTTAAGACTGCGGCCAAAAGTGTTTACTGATTCTTGCCAAATGAAATGCTTGTACCTCATCCAAATAAGCGGATTTCCTGAAATCTTCTGAAAATGGAAACTTACTGCAACGTTCACAACATATACAACATAAGAGTGGCAGCTGGCAGAGACGTGCAATACTCGGGGCCGTGACACTGCTCATGTACCTCAATAAAAGTAAAGAATCCCAGTAAAGAGTAGGCTTTCCAGTGACAGCGTATGATGGCCTTTGTTAGGCGAGGGACACGACCTTCTTTTTGAGCTTTTTGCAATTCTGCGTCCCAGTACCTGGAATAATAAAAAAAACTAATAATAATAAAAATAATAATAATAATACAGGATAAACAGTAAATGTTCCAGAGGATACTATCAGAAGTGAAGGAACGTCGGCCTAAATTCTCATTCTGAATAACCTTACTAAGGGCTCATTCACACTGCAGTTTTTCTCATACGCGTATTGTCCATTTTTAATTGGATTGTCCATAAAAAAAAAAAACAAAAGGAGAGATTTCCTGCTCTGATCTTATTTGCGGATGATCGAAATCACCCATTCTGGGTCTGTGAAAAAAAGGACAACATTCAGATGTCATCTACGTATCATCCAAGCACTGTCCATTATCCAAGTTGTTGAACAAAGAATCTATGAAATATTTTTTTTTTCCCATGAGAAAAATAGATGAAATGTATGGTAAAAAAATTGATATATGATTCAAAAATGAATTTAGTAATATAATAAGAGAAAAAAAAATCTTGTGTGATTTTAGCTTAACAATAAACATGGTCCTATATAAAACTATTTTCTAAAGGGTCTCTCTGGTTCACTGATGAAATAAGCTAAAGCGCGAGAACATGGACAACACTGTACAACGGTATATACTTTGATACTGATTACAGTTGTGGGTTTTGTCTTGACCCGGTTCCTCCTCTCTTTTTGCGATTGCCGTCCTCCTTCCCTGCTTGGTGTGGATGACACGTCTTACGTCATCCGCAGTGTCCTCCATTGAACTCATGTCCAAGCGCACTTCTCTCTGCCTTGCCAAGGGCAGAGTAATGTATTGTAGTTCGCATGCATTGGTGCTCTTTAATCTTTCCCCGCACATGCGCACTTCAGTATATTGCTCTGCTCTCTTCAGAGAAGTGCGCCTGCGCAGGAGCGCAATGGAAGACACTGTGGATGATGTAGGACGCGTCATCCACATGGAGCTGGGAAGGTGACGGCAATTGTAAGAACAGAGGAGGCGCCAGATCAAGACCAGAGTTGCCTATCAGACCGGACCACATCATATGTAAGTACAATAAAAAGATTTTTTTGTTTCTTGCAAAGCAGCTTGAGGACATATAGACAGCATTCTAGTGTGCAGTAACAGAGGGCTGAAAATGCTGCCCATACTTTATATGGGGAAAACCTGGTGACAGGTTCCCTCTAAAAAAAATAGTTAAAGGGGGCTTTCACCAGTTTGAGAATGTTAAACTGGTCACAACATTGAATAGTGCTGAAGGCTTAGTAAACATATTACTACAAACCCTTTCATGAGCTCATCTTACAGCAGTCAGTGTGAGGGGAGGGTGAGAACTGACAGCACTAATGAAATCTGGAAGTGCTTGCAATGATATATAACTCAGCTTTATCTCTACACAGTAGCTGCAGAGTTAAGTGTCCCTAAAACACTTCCAGATCTCATCTCACAGTGCTGTCAACTCTCACCCCTCCCGCACACTGACTGCAGTGAGACAAGAGCTGGAAATATTTGTACCAATACATAACTCAGCTCTGCTCTATCTATACACAGCAGCAGCAGAGATCAGTGAGGAGTGGCTTTCTATTCTGCCCTGCACGATGCCTCCTGCTTATGATTGGTCAACCTCATGCAGGGGAAGAAGTACACGCCCCCAAAGAAGAATTTCTGGTAACGCAGAGTTAAAATATAAACATAACTTATAGCCTAAACTTTATAAGCTAATATTTCTGCAATGAAAAGGAGAAATAAAAAAAAACAAAACTGTTTGACTCACTTCTGCAGCCACTATTCCATGATGTGGCCAGTTTAATATGCTCAGACTAGTGAAAGATTCTCTTTAAAAGAACACCTTCTTAAAAGATAAATTCAGCTAAAATAAAAAAGAGGTGTTCAAGTTTCTCCAACATGTTACATGTGATTTGCTGGATTTGCACATGGTGACAAATCCAAACTCACCGGAGGTCATGGAAGGACAAGCTAGCACACAGCAGTGAAACTAGATACTGGGAACAGTCACAGTCAAGCGAGATCATAGATCAGAATACCCATATGCTATATTGCTAGTGACAGTTCTGAGCACAGTGACCAAATTATCAGGTAACCAGTACACACATATTGACCTAGGCATATACCCAAATATTCCAAAAACACAGCTAGCTTATCTGTATGTGCTATTCCACCCATGTAAGAAGCTAAACTGAGCACTGGGTACTAAACATACAGGGATGATATAAAACTGATTACTTGCACAGAAGTAATTTAATGATCACTGGAGCAAATTCCTGCCGCAGCGCAGACAATGGATTGACAGGTAAAGAAGACATCCATTTACCGGCAGCAGACTGCACACAAGGTTAAAACAGCAATCAAACCCGTTCAGCATTTCCACTTCATAATATACAAGGTCCCTGACTCTGGAGTGCCTAGTAATTAGCCTTTCACAAGTTTCCTGATAAAGGAAACATGGCGTTATTATAGCAACCTCGCTATGGAAATATATTGAGATAACGTCTCCATAAGTATGATAAGGGTGCACGCCTGGTATAAGGCAGGCCGGGCAGCCGACTCATTTCCTCCACAGAATATGCTGTGAGATTGGAAGTCATCATTTCCTACAAGTAGTCACCAGACATTATACATGCCAATCTACATATGAACATATAAGAGCCTCATAAAGCACACAGTAGCGGCCACCTCAATAAACACAGCAGAATTATCTGAAGATTACGCTGATATGAACTGCTCAATTCATTAAGTATTCCACTTCATTTACAAGTCTCTCTCCTAGGCTATGTGCGCACAGTGCGTTTTTCGCGGCGTTTTTGCGCGTCTTTCGGGTGCGTTTTTGGCCTCAAAACTGCAGGACTTTGCTTCCCCAGCAAAGTCTATGAGTTTTCATTTTTGCTGTCCGCACACATCTGTTTTTTTTACCTGCGTTTTTGAGTTAAAAAAAAAAAATGGACATGTCAGTTCTTTCCTGCGTTTTTCTGCGTTTTCCACCCATGCAATGCATTTGAAAAACGCAGCAAAACGCAGAGATCAAAAACGCAGCAAAACGCAGCCAAAAACGCACCAAATCGCGGCAAAAACGCATGCGTTTTTTGATGCGTTTTTTCGACGCAGGTGCATTTTTGTGCGTTTTTAGCGGCCAAAAATGCACAAAAACGCAGCGTCAAAAAGACGCAGTGTGCGAACCTAGCCCTAGGTGGATGTTAGGGTAATCAAAAATGGAACCGAAAGGGTTCATTCCTGTGCTAGCTGACAGATGGAGTCAGAGACCGGTGAAGACTTCTTCAGGACAAGCTACAGTGAGGTTAGGTTAATGTGTCACAGAATTTGGGTTTTAGGTTTAGCAGGCTCTCTTGAAGAGATCCCACAAAACTTATGGATGGCTTGTGCAACTGAATACCTAGATATCTGACTCTCTCTTCCATTGACTGCTATTAAAAATAAAATGGTGTGACAGAAGGAGCTCTGTCCCTCTGTCTAACTGCTTAGATGCCACAGTTGCTATGGAAAACGCCATCTAATGGGTATGGACAGGCTTGTACTTTTCATTTATTCTAGAGAAAAAGTTCACTTACACAAAAATCTGTGGTGTTATCTACTTTTGATACCTGTAAATTGTGCGGCAGATTTATGTGCCATGAGGCCCCTTTACACACTGAGACTTTCTAGCCATCCCACCAGCGATGCCGACCTTGCCAGGATCGCTGGAAAGTCTCTAATAGTCGCTGGTGAGCTGTCAAACAGCCAGATCTGGCCAACGACGCAGCAGCGATACGGACCTGCAGAACGACCTCGCTGGTCGTTGGGGACGTTTCACACAGCAGCTATTTGACGACTCACACCTATGTTAGGGGTGTGGTGTTTGGCACTGAAGCCACCTAGGTGTCCTTTTTACACGCCCCCCTCAGCTCCGATTGGTGATCGCTAGTGCGTTCTTATTGGCGACCCCGAGCTTGTAAAGATTGGCAAAAGTCGCGCTTATATATCCTTTGTCCCTGAGCTTCTGTTGCTTAGCGGATCTTTGTAGAGTTCTCTGTGCGGCGACTCCACACTGGTTTATCTATTCAGCATCAATACAGCTTCAATCAAATGATGCTTACTGTATAGGCTTTATAGTATTGAGGACTGGAGAACTCTCTAATGATCCGCACACCAGCACGCTCAGGAACAAGGTAGCTTTGAAACAAAGGATGGAAGCGCTAAAGTTGCCTTCTTTTCAGTGAAAGCCGCCCAATCAGAACGCAACAGCAACCACCAATCGGAGGTAAGGGGGCGGGAAATGGATCGCTATAGCACACCAACGGGCTAGGTTCTAAGTCGCTAACGATGTCGTTGTGGTGTCAAACACACCGATGCATGCTGCGCAGTGGGAAACAAAGGACCAAAAAATGTTCCTGAACGATTTGTAGCGATCAGCGACCTCACAGCGGGGGCCAGGTCGCTGATGCGTGTCACACACTACAATGTCGCTGGGGAGGTCGCTATTATGTCACAAAACAGGTGACGTTACAGCGATATCGCTAGCGATGTTGCAGTGTGTAAAGGGGTCTATAGATTTAAGGCACGCTGTCAGCAGGTTTCTGCAATGTAATATGAAGACAGCATGCTGCAAGACTTAACACAGAACATTCAGCCCTGTGTGTCTTATCTGACAGTCTATTTTTGTTTACCTGCAATGTTAGTTTAAGCCTCTTATCTTTATCATTAGTGGGTCTCAGCAGTGACCCACTAAGCTCTGATCCAACTCCGCCTCTTTCTTTGATTAGCAGCTTCTGTCTATGGAAATGTGCACTGAAAGCCTGGTGTTCACTGGTGTGCCCGCAGTAGCTCCCAGAGCTTTGCTACATACAAAATCTAAAATCTTTCACTGTCAGAACAGCTGCACCCACTAATCTATGTCATACATCGTTGAACTCAGGATCTCTTTGCCAACATCATGCTGCTCATAGATGAAGTAGCAAAAACCTGCTGAGAGATTCCCTTTAACCCCAGTTGGTTTGCATTCAGAGAAATTCCTAGCATAATTCTGCAACAGTCGACTCCACAACAAGAAAAACTAAGACCCCTTACCACTGCAGTTCCTCCCCGAGTCTCTCCGAGGTGTCCTCTGGGAGCACTTTGTACATATCATCTTCTTCAAGCTTTTTTTTGTGACCAATAAGAAATAGAGAATTGAGCCAGCTGGAAATAAAGATTAAGAAAACAAATAAATCATGTATGTATAGAAACATATGAGTACATACAGTTTATAAATGTAAAGCGCCATGGAATAAATGGTGCTATAATAAACATATGTATAGAACTTTGCACAGTACCGACAACGCGGTAATGTCAAGCGAACATAAATCAGACACAAAATCACAGTCCCCTGCCACAATTTTGATAAACTCACTGGAAAACCCCGATTTGACCTCAGCCACGTACTCACATGAGTGATACACAAACAATGACATCACAGCGCGTTGTAATAACTACAAAACTCAGTAAAGTAAATAGAGAAGAGCTTCCACTTCTATGCAGAATTCGTTCCAAAATCAGCCCAACATCATATGTACACTGCTGAATTGCTAAAATGTAAAATATGTCGCTGGTTAGAAAGAGAAAATGCAGATTACTTCTATTAAATTAGGATTTTCTGCACATAACTACTGTACTTGGTTTACTTTCCATAATACACATTCCAACTAACAACACTTGAAGGCAGGTTTTACAATGATTTTGGCGCAAAAAGTGTCATAATCAGTGTGAAAAATCAGGTATTTGAAAATCCATTATAAAGTTGCCATTGTTGCTTTATAACAGGTGCGGACAATTACATTTTCGAAGGGGCCACATGAGAGCTTGTGACCGTTGTGGAGGGCCGAACCAACCGGCTGCACTTCATGCTGCTCAATGTTAAATTATAAAAATTAAGTCCGCTGACTAGATGCTACCGTTCATACGTGGTATGATAAGGGCTCACTTTAACATGTACAACATCTAGCAGCTAATCAAAGCCATATAATTTACTGCTTTTTATAAAGTTTAGAAATCATACGCACCTATTATTGAGCCCCTGTACCTTGATAAATACCTCCCAGCATAATACTATCCTTACCCTTGCTGTGTCCCATCATCAAGGTCCTCCAAATAGCATTAAGCTCCATCTTATACCTGGTTCATATCATACACACACTGCATACCTTTGTCACAGCTATTCAATTTAGGACTGAAGAAGGTCCAATTATAGGACCGAAGTGTTATATTTTTCTACAAACAAATAAATATTCCTTATTTTGAGCATAAACGGGAGTGCCAGATTTTTTTTTTCTTCTTCATATGATGCCCCCACATTTGCCAAACAAAGATTGATGTCCCCACAAAATTCCCTACACAACATGACATCTCCACACAGCCTAATTACACAGTATTATGTCCCCACACAGCCTACGATGAAGAATGATAACCCCACACAGCCCATCACACAGTATTGTGGCCTCACACAGCCCATTATATAGTATTATGTCCCCACACAGCCCATTACACAGTATTATGTCCCCACACATCCTCCCATGCAGAATGATACCCTCACACAGCCCATTACACAGTATTATGTCCCCACACAGCCCATTACACAGTATTATGTCCCCACACAGCCCATTACACAGTATTATGTCCCGCACAGCCCATTACACAGTATAATGTCCTCACACATCCTCCCATGCAGAATGATATCACTTAACAGCCTATTATTTTATTATTATTATTATTGTTTATTTATAGAGCACCATTGATTCCATGGTGCTGTACATGAGGGGGTTACATACAGAATACATATACACGTTACAATAGACAGACTATCACAGAGGGAAGAGGGCCCTGCCCTTGCGGGCTTACATCCTAAAGGATTTTGGGGAGGAGACAGTAGGTGGGGTGTAGGTTGGGCGGCAGCTCCGCACGGTGGTGGGGCGGCAGCTCCGCACGGTGGTGGGGCGGCAGCTCCGCACGGTGGTGGGGCGGCAGCTCCGCACGGTGGTGGGGCGGCAGCTCCGCACGGTGGTGGGCGGCAGCTCCGCACGGTGGTGGGGCGGCAGCTCCGCACGGTGGTGGGGCGGCAGCTCCGCACGGTGGTGGGGCGGCAGCTCCGCACGGTGGTGGGGCGGCAGCTCCGCACGGTGGTGGGGCGGCAGCTCCGCACGGTGGTGGGGCGGCAGCTCCGCACGGTGGTGGGGCAGTGAGGTCATTGTATATTATAGGCATTTCTGAACAGATGAGTTTTCAGGGTCCGTTTGAAGTTTGCAAGTGTAGTAGATAGTCTGACGTGTTGAGGCAGTGAGTTCCAGGAGACTGGGGATGCCCGGGAGAAGTCTTGGAGTCGGTTGCAAGAGGAGCGAATGAGAGAGGAGGAGAGAAGGAGATCTTGGGAGGACCGGAGGTTACGTTTTGGAGTGTAGCGAGAGATTAGTTCAGAGATATACGGAGGAGACAGATTATGGATAGCTTTGTAGGTCAGGGTTAGTAGTTTGAATTGGATACGATAGAAGATTGGGAGCCAATGGAGGGACTTGCAGAGAGGAGAAGCGGGGTGGTATTGAGGAGAGAGGTGGATCATTCGGGCAGCAGAATTAAGGATGGACTGGAGAGGGGCGAGTGTGTTAGCAGGGAGACCACAGAGGAGGATGTTGCAGTAGTCGATGCGGGAGATTATGAGGGCATGCACTAGCATTTTTGTAGATTGGGGATTGAGGAAAGGGCGGATTCTGGAAATATTTTTGAGTTGAAAACTCTATTACACAGTATTATGTCCCCACACAGCCCATTACACAGTATTATGTCCCCACACATTCTCCCATGCAGAATGATATCACTAAACAGCCTGTTACACAGTATTATGTCCTCACACAGCCCATTACACAGTATTACGTCCCCACACAGCCCATTACACAGTATTATGTCCCCACACAGCCCATTACACAGTATTATGTCCCCACACATCCTCCCATGCAGAATGATACTCTCACACAGCCCATTACACAGTATTATGTCCCCAAACAGCCCATTACACAATATTATGTCCTCACATAGCTCCCAGTGCAGAATGATATCACTAAACAGCCTATTACACAGTATTATGTCCCCACACAGCCCATTACACAGTATTATGTCCCCACACAGCCCTTTACACAGTTTTATGTCCTCACATAGCTCCCAGTGCAGAATGATACCCTCACACAGCCCATTACACAGTATTATGTCCTCACATAGCTCCCAGTGCAGAATGATATCACTAAACAGCCTGTTACACAGTATTATGTCCCCACACAGCCCATTACACAGTATTATGTCCCCACACATTCTCCCATGCAGAATGATATCACTAAACAGCCTGTTACACAGTATTATGTCCTCACACAGCCCATTACACAGTATTACGTCCCCACACAGCCCATTACACAGTATTATGTCCCCACACAGCCCATTACACAGTATTATGTCCTCACACAGCCCCCCATGCAGAAAGATGCCCTCACACACCCGCTTACACAGTATTATGTCACGACACAGCCTACCATTCAAAATAATATAAGCATAGAGGGCCACAGTTTCCCCATGTCTGCATTGTAGAATAGGCCAAGTCCATAACTCCATGAGGAATGTACATCTAAACAGGATTCAGATGTGCCTCTGATGGAGCTATTCAGTGTAATGACGTAAATGGGATCCAGAACACATATTTTGTCTCTGCTTAGGCTTATCCATCTTTTACCAGGACACAATTGCTAAAAAAAAAGACCGATCATGTGACTAGCAAGTCGTTTTACAATAGAAATGTCTAACAAAAGTCTTTCAAGTGATTGATCAGGCGGTTTTCAGAGCAGAAGCACTAGTCCATGTGCACATACCCCAACAGACAAATTTAGCATAAAGTACCGTAAGGCTATATGTGTCCATGTTGCTTTTTACCTGCTTTTTTGGTGCTTTTTCAACTGCAGCGTTTAATGCCAAAATGGATGTGTTCTGCTTTTCAAGCAAAGTCTATGGGAATTTGGGTTTCTTGTGCGCACTATGCAGTTCAAACTGCAGCCTTTTTGTGGCAGAAATTTGGGCAAAAACTCAGCTTTTCAAAGAAGCAACATGTCAATTGTTTTTGCCATTTGAGTTTTGAACTGCATAGTGTGCACAAGAAACCCAAATTCCCATAGACTTTGCTTGAAAAGCAAAACACATCCATTTTGGCATTAAACGCTGCAGTTGAAAAAGCAGCAAAAAAAGCTGGTAAAAAGCAATGTGGACACATAGCCTCAAGCCAGCATCTGTGTGGAGTAAGGCTATGTGCGCACGTTGCGTACAGTTCACTGTAGAAATTTCTGCAGCGATCTGAAGAGCACATGTGCGCTTTAAATCGCTGCAGAAATGTCCGTAGTAAAGCCGATTCCATGCGCTCTGCCTGCAGCTCCTCCCATAGACAGAGCAGGGGCTGCCGGCAAAGCGCACAGAAGAAGTGACATGTCACTTCTTTTTGCGCAGCGCTTCGGCAGTAGTCGAAGCGCTGCGCTCTAAAACGCCACGTGCGCACGGCCCCTGCTTTAGCGCAGCGTAACTGCATGTATTTACGCAACGTGCGCACATAGCCTTACACTGGATAATTGACAACATACTAAACATACTGTTTGCCAAAAAACCCTACACTCAGACAGGAATAAAGCGCTTCATACAGTTCTGCTCCTGACGCTTTACTCTACCACCAAACCTCAAAACTAATATTTACCCTTCTAATTAGGAGAAGCAGTTACAGCAATGGTAGTAAAGCGTCACAATCCAAAATATGTCAAACTGCAAGAAAAACATATTACAGATGGTAAATACAAACCATGAAAAATGCTGAGAATAGCTTCATTCCCTGAGGCCGTGCTTATACACAGCACACTCGGTATATACAGTATATAGATAATGCAGCTTACATAACAGCAGCTGCAACATGATTTCTAGACATTAAGAAACTCCGAGGTCCAGAAGACAATCACATGAAAAGAGCAGCTGGGTCATTCATGAATGCAACCGTATCTGTGACACAATGGATGACATGTTGTAGGAAAACGAAGACATGAGCGAGCACAGCACAGTGCAAACACCGGATCATTATTCACTGTCACATCACAATTCATTTCACTTTCTACCAGCTGAAATATCTGCTATAATGGATACCAAGCAACAGGTTCCCAAAATCTAAAACCTCTTTATCACTATGACCCCATAACAACACTTTATGCCAGTGATCTGGTGTTCCCTAAATTATCATTCATATGTATGTGCACTTCCTAAAAAGCTTATCAAGTTAATCTGTCAGTAAGTTAACCCCTCCCCCCCAAACCACATACAAGGGCATGCATGTTTTTGAAATGTAAATCCATTAACACCTTTAGACCTATTATCTGTTGCTGCACTGCTGAGAAATCAGCCTTTCAATTAATATGCAGTAAGTGCTCTGGGCATGACAGAGCACGTCCCAAGCCTGGGCCTCCAGAGGTTGTTTCCCTGCCCAGATCCAGTCTCTTTAGCATAGCATATGATTTTGAATTTTTGGGAATGCAGCAACATGTGGCAGATATAAAAGGTGTCAATGGATATAGGTGTCTAAGACTTGGAAGCCCATATAATCAATTTGGTGGGGGTGGAGGGGGGTAATTTTACTGACGGATTCTCTTTATTGGTGGTGTTGGCGCTTGTATATGTGTAGCTATGGTTATTTGAAAGTGATGTCACGGTGACAAAGCAGAACTGCTGAAAGAATAGGTCTGATCATAAAACAACTTTCCAGTTGTCACGCTCCCCGGGTCCTCTGCTCCGCTCCCCGGGTCCTCTGCTCCGCTCCCCGCTCCTCAGCCTCCAGTGCCCACGCTTCCCAAGCCTCCGGGTTCCCGCTCCCGGCGCCCGTCGGCTTCCCAGTCCCTGGCCGGCTCTGCTGCGTCCTCCTCTCAGCTTCCTGCCCTGGCTTCTGGCACCCGGGCCGCGCGCATGCGCATTAGGGCGCGCGCGCGGTCACTGACCCTTTCTTAAAGGGCCAGTGTCCACTGACAGGAAATGATGCATACAGGTACAGGGTATAAAGGGGGTTAATGTCCAAGGGAGCGGGGCCTGTTCTTCGTGTTTTCCCAAGCTAGGAGTCAGGTCTCCTTGTGTTCTGTGAGATACTTACCTCTCTGTCTTCTAGAGCCGATCCTGCATCGCCATCCGGTCCTGCTGTATCTCGAACCCCGAACGCTGCCCATCTGCCATCCTGACAGTCCGTACCATCTCGGTTCCCTGCGGTGACCCGTCATCTCGCTCCAACGGTTCTGGACCCCGCCAGACATCATCACGGCTTCCGAACCTGAGCTCCGTCACCCGGACCACCATCAGTGACCTCGTGGTCCCAGGGACTTCTCCATTGTGTTCCAGTGCACGGACTGTCCTGCTACCTAAAGTGCTCCGGCTACCGGACTCCTTTCCCTCATCGGGGAGTTCGGCCCAGTGGATCCACCTCCCGGGTCTGCCCATCCATCTGGCCCTAACACCAGTACAAGCAAAGATAAAGCAAAGATAAGAAAAGGTTACATGCTGTCCATAAAAGTATATGAAGAGGGGAGGAGGAAAAAATTAAGGGAAGGAAAGATGGAGGAGAGCAGTAACAGCTGTGTCTGGATGAGAGACTTAAAGGGAATCTGTCAGGAGGTTTTTGCTATGTAAGCTGAGGACAGGATGCTGTAGGGGTTATAAAACAAGAATCAGTTATGCTTCTCTTATAAGGCTCCCTGCTGTTGTTTACTTAAACTAAAGGCTTAATCACTTGATTATCATTGCTGTAACTAAAGGCCCCGTCACACTAAAGGTCCAGTCACACTAAGCAACTTACCAGCGATCCCAACAACGATAGGGATCGCTGGTAAGTTGCTAGGAGGTTGCTGGTGAGATGTCACACTGCGACGCTCCAGCGATCCCACCAGCAACCTGACCTGGCAGGGATCGCTGGAGCGTCGCTACACGAGTTGCTGGTGAGCTCACCAGCAACCAGTGACCAGCCCCCAGCGCCGCGTGGAAGATGCTGCGCTTGGTAACTAAGGTAAATATCGGGTAACCAACCCGATATTTACCTTGGTTACCAGTGCACGGAGCTACACGTGCAGAGAACAGGGAGCAGCGCACACTGAGCGCTGGCTCCCTGCTCTCCTAGTTACAGCACACATCGGGTTAATTACCCGATGTGTGCTGCAGCTACATGTGCACAGAGCAGGGAGCAGCGCACACCGCTTAGCGCTGGCTCCCTGCTCTCCTAGTTACAGCACACATTGGGTTAATTACCCGATGTGTGCTGCAGCTAAATGTGCACAGAGCAGGGAGCCGCGCACACTGCTTAGCGCTGGCTCCCTGCTCTCCTAGCTACAGCACACATCAGGTTAATTAACCCGATGTGTCCTGCAGCTACATGTGCACAGAGCAGGAGCCGGCACTGACAGTGAGAGCGGCGGAGGCTGGTAACAAAGGTAAATATCGGGTAACCAAGGACAGGGCTTCTTGGTTACCCGATGTTTACATTGGTTACCAGCCTCCGCAGAAGCCGGCTCCTGCTGCCTGCACATTTAGTTGTTGCTGTCTCGCTGTCACACACAGCGATCTGTGCTTCACAGCGGGAGAGCAACAACTAAAAAATGGCCCAGGACATTTATCAACAACCAACGACCTCACAGCAGGGGCCAGGTTGTTGCTGGATGTCACACACAGCAACATTGCTAGCAACGTCACAAAAGTTGTTCGTTAGCAGCGATGTTGCTAGCGATGTTGCTAGCGATGTTGCTTAGTGTGACGGGGCCTTAAGCAACATCGCTAGCAACATCGCTGCTAACGAACAACTTTTGTGACGTTGCTAGCGATGTTGCTGTGTGTGACATCCAGCAACAACCTGGCCCCTGCTGTGAGGTCGTTAGTTGTTGCTGAATGTCCTGGGCCATTTTTTAGTTGTTGCTGTCCCGCTGTGAAGCACAGATCGCTGTGTGTGACAGCGAGACAGCAACAACTAAATGTGCAGGCAGCAAGAGCCGGCTTCTGCGGAGGCTGGTAACCAATGTAAACATCGGGTAACCAAGAAGCCCTGTCCTTGGTTACCCGATATTTACCTTTGTTATCAGCCTCCTCCGCTCTCACTGTCAGTGCCGGCTCCTGCTCTGTGCACATGTAGCTGCAGCACACATCGGGTTAATTAACCCGATGTGTGCTGTAACTAGGAGAGCAAGGAGCCAGCGCTAAGCATTGTGCGGTGCTCCCTGCTCTGTGCACATTTAGCTGCAGCACACATCGGGTTAATTAACCCGATGTGTGCTGTAACTAGGAGAGCAAGGAGCCAGCGCTAAGCATTGTGCGCTGCTCCCTGCTCTGTGCACATTTAGCTGCAGCACACATCGGGTTAATTAACCCGATGTGTGCTGTAACTAGGAGAGCAAGGAGCCAGCGCTAAGCATTGTGCGCTGCTCCCTGCTCTCTGCACATTTAGCTGCAGTACACATCGGGTAATTAACCCGATGTGTGCTGTAACTAGGAGAGCAGGGCGCCAGCGCTCAGTGTGCGCTGCTCCCTGCTCTCTGCACATGTAGCTCCGTGCGGTGGTAACCAAGGTAAATATCGGGTTGGTTACCCGATATTTACCTTAGTTACCAAGCGCAGCATCTTCCAAGCGGCGCTGGGGGCTTGTCACTGGTTGCTGGTGAGCTCACCAGCAACTTGTGTAGCGACGCTCCAGCGATCCCTGCCAGGTCAGGTTGCTGGTGGGATCGCTGGAGCGTCGCAGTGTGACATCTCACCAGCAACCTCCTAGCAACTTACCAGCGATCCCTATCGTTGTTGGGATCGCTGGTAAGTTGCTTAGTGTGACGGTACCTTAACTGGCTTGTGCCATGTTGTTCAGCACAAGCCTCCTCTGATTGGCACCTCATTGTCAATGTTTGTGTTTTTGTCCTATGTGGTTTTCTTTGGTAAATAGTGATGGGTGCACTCACAGATACCTGGGGTCTATGGGTCTAACCGGGTTTAAAAAAAAAATACCCTAGTTCTGGCCTGGAATTGATCCCGGGTATCTGGCTGGACACCGATCCCCATATAACTCTATGGGGACCAGAATCCGGTGCTTAAAAATGGTGGTAGAAGGGATAGGGGGATAGGAGCCAGCGCGTTATACTTACTGAGTCTCCCGCACAGCTGTAACTGCTCCCGCAACCTCTCATTCTACTTCCAGGTCTGCTCATTAGCCTCATGCATATTCACTGCTTGCCTCGCTCACCGGAGTCTGTCATTGGTTGCAGCCGGACATCACTCCCACCCTGAGTGGCAGCATGTCTGACTGCTTGCAGTCACAGAAGCAATGTGCGTCTATATCAGACTGTAAAAATAAATTTAAAAAAATTTGCATAGAGTCCCCCCATATTAAGATGCCCAGCACAGATAAAGCATATGGCTACAGGCTGCAGCCACCAGCCATGCGTTAATCTTGGCTGTATATTAGAATAAGAGGAACTGCATGCAGGGTTTTTTTTAAAAAAAATATTTAAATAAATAATTAAAAAAAACGGCGTGCGGTCCCCTTGAATTTTTCCACTTAGCCAAGATAAAGCCCTACACAGCTGGGGGCTGGTATTTTCAGGTTGGGAAGTCCCATGGTTATCGGTCCCCCTCAGCCTAAAAATAGCAGCCTCCAGCCACCCAGGATTGCCGCATCCATTAGATGCGACAATCCTGGAACTTTACCCAACTCTTCCCGAATGCCCTGGTGCAGTGGCAATCGGGGTAATAAGGAATTAATGACAGCTCACAGCTGCCACCAAGCCCTAGATTAGGAAGGGAGAGAGTCTAAGAGACCTCCTTTTTACTAATCTGTAACTGAAAAGAAATAAACACAAACATGGATTATTTGACATATAATACAAAAAACCCACCCGTTTTCACACCCTTTATTGACCCCAAAAATACCCCTGAAGGTCCAACATAATCCATAGGAGGTCCCATGACGATCCCGGCTCTGCTACATCTGAACTCACAGCGAGCGGCCATAGAAAATGACCGCATGCTTTAACTCTAGGCAGAGAATAAGCTGCAGCGATGAGTAGTGACGTCATTCAGTTTAGTTGCTGTTACAGCTGGATGTTCCCACGGTCCTCCATCTGTGGCTGCAGGTAATTTGAAGTCACCTGAGGTCAAGTTAAACCTCCAGCTGTGACCCCAACTAACCTGCGTGACATCACCACTCATCGCTGCGGTTCATTCTCTATCTGAAGTTACAGCGTGTGGTCATGTTCTGTGGCCGCTCACTGCGACTTGAGATGTTGCAGAGCTGGGATCATCATGGCACCTCATGTGAATTATGTCATACCTTCATGGCCATTTTTGTGGTTGGTAAAGGGGTGAAAGGGGGTGCTCTTTTGTCTTTTATTGCAAATAAAGTTTTTTTTCGGAGTTTGTGTTTATTTTTCACTTACAGATTACTAATAGTAATACTCATAGGCATTCCCCATTACTAATCTAGGCCTTAGTGGCAGCTGTGGACTGTTATTAACCCCTTATTACCCTGCCACAGCACCAGGGCAAGAGCCGGGTAAATTGCTGGGATTGTCGCATCTACTGGTAATGGATGTAGCAATTCTGGATGGCTGCGGGCTGCTATTTTTAGGCTGGGGGAGCCCAATAACTATGCGACTCCTCAGCCTGAGAATACCAGCCCCAGCTGTCAGCTTTATCTTGGCAGGGTATCAAAATGGCCGAGAGGGGACCGCACTCCGTTTTTTAAATTTTTTTATTTAGTTAATTTAAAAAAATAAATAAGCCACATGTGGTTCCTCTTATTTTGATACACAGCAAAGATAAGCACACAGCTGAGGGATGCAGCCTGTAGCCCTAGGCTTTATCTGTGCTGGGTATTATAATACGGGGGGACCCTACACCAGTTTTTTCATTTGTTATACCACGATAGACCCGCAGATAGGGTCTGTAATTGGAAGCAGTCAGACACGCTGCCACTCAGATTGGGGGCGCTGTCTGACTGCAACCAATCAGACGCCTGGGCTGGTGAAGCAGTGAATATGCATGAGGCTAATAAGCGTCCCCAGAAGTAGAATGAGAGGCCGAGGAAGCAATTACAGCAGTGCCGGAGACACGGTAAGTATAACCCGCTTGCTCCAATCCCCCTATCCCTTCTACCACCATTTTTAAGCACTGGTTTCTGGTCCCCTTAAACTTAAATGGGGACTGACATCCAGCCAGATACCCAGTGTCAATTCTGGACAGGAATTGGCACAAAAACAAACCTGGTTACACCCGCCAATCCAAGGTATCTGTGAGTCCACCCATCACTACTAATAACACTGGCCAAAAACGCACAAAGAATTGATATGCTGCAGTTTTGTTGTCACCACAAAACTGCAACTCTCCAAAAAATGACATTTTTGTGTACTCACCGTAAAATGTCTTTCTTGGAGCCTTTCATTGGGGGACACAGACAGTGGGTATTATGGTGTCTCCAGGGGAGGCGTGACACTAGATTGAAAAAGTGTTAGCTCCTCCTCCCACAGCATATACCCTAGCTAGGCAGGAAACTAGCTCAGTTTGGTGTAAAAGCAGTAGGAGAAGGACAACCAAAACCACAAGGGTGGGAGCTGTGTCCCCCAATGAAAGGCTCCAAGAAAGACGTTTTACGGTGAGTACACAAAAATGTCATTTCCTTTCTCGCCTTTTCATTGGGGGACACAGACAGTGGGACGTCCCAAAGCAGTCCCTGGGTGGGAGCTGAACTATTAACAGTGTATAACATCAGACTAAGGGTTACTTTGCACGCTGCGACATCGCAGGCCGATGCTGCGATGCCGAGCGCGATAGTCCCCGCTCCCGTCGCAGCAGCGATATCCTTGTGATAGCTGCCGTCGCGAACATTATCGCTACGGCAGCTTCACATGGACTCACCTGTCCTGCGACCGTCGTTATGGCCGGCGACCCGCCTCCTTGTTAAGGGGGCGGGTCATGCGGCGTCACTGCGACGTCACATGGCAGGCGGCCAATAGGAGCGGAGGGGCAGAGATGAGCAGGATGTAAACATCCCGCCCACCTCCTTCCTTCCGCATATCCTACGGAAGCCGCAGTGACGCCGGTAGGAGATGTTCCTCGCTCCTGCGGCTTCACACACAGCGATGTGTGCTGCCACAGGAGCGAGGAACAACATCGGACTGTCGCGTCAGCGTAATTATGGATTACGCCGACGCTACACCGATGATACGATTACGACGCTTTTGCGCTCGTTAATCGTATCATCGAGCCTTTACACACTACGATGTCGCATGCGATGCCGGAAGTGCGTCATCTTCAATTTGACCCCACCGACATCGCACCTGCGATGTCGTAGTGTGCAAAGCCCGCCTAAGAGTTGACTAACAACTGCAACTGCAGTGAACACACATCAAAACACTGTCAAGAAACCGAGCAGTGGCCACTTATAAATGGGCCACTGCTGCCTGAAGGACTTGTCTTCCAAGAGCAGCATCCGCATAGGCATGCGTATGCACTCTGTAGAATTTTGTAAACGTGTGCACACTGGACCAGGTAGCGGCCTTGCAAAGTTGGGCCGCCGAAGCTTGATGGCGGATAGCCCAGTAAGCACCCACTGCTCGCGTAGAGTGGGCCCGCACAGATTGAGGGGGAACAGAACCTCGTGCTTTGTATGCCTTACAGATGGCAGTCCTGATCCATCGAGAAATCGTGGATTTAGAAGCCTGGCTGCCCTTTTTGTGTCCTTCTGAGAGGACGAAGAGGGCATCGGACTTGCGCAACGGCGCTGTTCTGGAGATGTAGATCTGCAGAGCCCTAACAAGATCTAGAGTGTGAAGGGTTTTTCAAAAGAGTGGACCGGGGCTGGACAGAATGACGGCAACACAATGTCTTCGTTCAAGTGGAAAGAAGACACGACCTTCGGAAGAAAGGAGGGGGAAGGCCGAAGGACCACCTTATCGTGATGGAATATCAGGTAAGGTGAGCGACAGGAAAGGGCCGCCAGTTCGGACACTCGTCTGATAGAGGTAATGGCGACTAAAAAGGCAACCTTCCAAGAGAGACGTTGAAGAGAAATTTCTCTTAAAGGTCCGAAAGGAGGAAGCTGAAGAGCTCCGAGAACCAGATTCAGATCCCAGGGATCTAAGGGGTGGCGATAAGGAGGGACCAAATGCGCTACCCCTCGAAAAAAAGGTACGGACCTGAGGGCGAGAAGCCAGCTGCTTCTGGAAAAAAATTGACAAGGCAGAAACTTTACTTTTAAGGGGCGACCGGTGATGACGGTCACACCAGGAAAGATAGGTCTTCCAGGTCCTGTGATAGACACTAGCGGAGGAGGGCTTCCGAGCATTAAGCATGGTATGTACTACCTTAGAAGAAAGACCTGACTTGGCTAGAATCAAGGATTCAAGCACCACACCGTCAAATGCAGCTGTGCTGTATTCTGGTGGAATATTGGACCTTGCGACAGAAGATCCGGGCGGTCGGGGAGACACCAGGGAGTGTCGCTGAGAAGTTGGAGA
Source organism: Anomaloglossus baeobatrachus (assembly GCF_048569485.1). Classification (NCBI taxonomy): domain Eukaryota; kingdom Metazoa; phylum Chordata; class Amphibia; order Anura; family Aromobatidae; genus Anomaloglossus; species Anomaloglossus baeobatrachus. The sequence goes on along the minus strand of NC_134354.1, from coordinate 570,564,728 downwards.
AGCTCTGGGTACCAGGCTCTCCTGGGCCAGTCCGGGGCCACGAGGATCACGGGAATTCCCTCCGCCTTGATTTTCTTGATTACTCTCGGAATGAGAGGAAACGGAGGGAAGATTTAGGGCAGGCGAAACTGCGACCGCGGGAAGACTAGAGCGTCGGAGCCGAGCGCTAGCGGGTCTCTCGACCGGGATATAAAGGGATGTACCTTGACGTTCAACCGAGACGCCATGAGGTCCACATCTGGGAGTCCCCAATGAAGAGTGATCTGATGGAACACTTCGTCGTGGATAGACCATTCCCCTGTCGCTAGACTCTGTCTGCTGAGAAAGTCTGCGGCCCAGTTGTCTACTCCCGGAATATGGACAGCTGAAATAATGGGAATGTGCATCTCTGCCCAAAGAAGAATCCTGGATACTTCTTTCATCGCTGCCCTGCTGCGAGTTCCTCCCTGACGGTTGATGTAAGCCACAGCTGTGGCATTGTCTGACTGGATCCGAACAGGGAGACCCAATAGCAAGGGCTGAAAGTTCTGAAGGGCCAAAAATATGACTCTGATCTCTAGAACGTTGATGTGAAGGGAGCGTTCGGAGGGAGACCAGCGTCCGTGAACAGTGTGGTGGAGAAACACCGCTCCCCAGCCTATGAGGCTGGCATCTGTCGTGACTACTTGCCAGTGGACAAAACGGAAGGACTTCCCTTGGGATAGGGATGAGACTTGAGTCCACCAGACGAGGGAGTGGAGCGCAGTCCGAGATAAGCGGACTGACCGGTCTAGAGAAGCTGGATTCTTGTCCCAGAAGGATAAAAGATCCAGTTGTAGAGGGCGCAGATGGAATTGGGCAAAGAACACTGCTTCCATGACTGCCACCATCTTACCTAACACTCTCATCCCATTCCGAAGGGATGTGTGACGGCGGGAGCGGAGGGATTTGGCGGCCCGGATGAGGGAAGACCTCTTGTCTTCTGGAAGAAAAACCTGGGACTGAGCCGTGTCTATCAGCATACCTAAAAAGGTGATGCACTGACGAGGAATGAGGGATGACTTATCAACATAAGTCACCCTAGCCTTGACAGCGTGTCTAAGCATATCTGCGCGCTTTCTGAGCAAACTTGAGGAGAGCTCCCCTTGACAAGTAGGTCGTCCAAATAGGGAACAACCAGAACGCCTCTGCGGTGCAAAATAGACATGACAGCCGCCATGATCTTTGTGAAGACTCGAGGCGCAGTGGCCAGTCCAAAGGGGAGGGCCCTGAATTGGTAATGATGGTGTCCTACGGCAAAACGAAGGAACCGTTGATGGGATACACATATGGGAATGTGTAAATAAGGATCTTGAACATCTATGGAGGCTAGGAATTCTTCCGGTTCCATGGCGGCTAGTACTGCTCTCAATGACTCCATTTGGAAGGTCCGAATGCATACGGATCTGTTCAGTCTTTTGAGATCCAGGATAGGGCGGACAGAGCCATCTTTTTTTGGGAACGACAAAAAGGTTTGACTAGAAACCTTTGCCGCGCTGTTCCATGGGCACTGAAATAATAACGTTTGTTTTTGTAACGAGGCTATGGCCTGAAATAAGGCCTGGCTTTGCGTTTCAGACTTTGGGAGACGAGAACGCACAAACCTGCTGGCCGGCAGGGAATGGAAATCGATCTTGTAACCTGAGGTGACGATTTCTCGAACCCAAGCATCGTGAGTGTTGTCTAGCCAGACATCCCGAAAAAGCAGAAGCCGCCCTCCAACAGGAGTCGGATCTGAGGGATACCTGGCGTCATGCTGAGGGGGCCTGTGCAGGGCGAGTTCCCTTAGGTTTAGGTTGTTTGGAGTGGGAACGCCAAGAAGATGGTAGAATGGTACTTTTTCCACCCGTCGTCTCAAATATGAGTTTGTCCAGGGATTCTCCAAACAGGCGAAGACCATGGAAGCGGAGTGTGGACAGGGATTTCTTGGAGGCACTGTCCGCGTTCCATATCTTTAGCCACAGGACTCTGCGGGCAAAAGCAGCATTGGCTGCCGTTAGGGCTGACAAACTAGCTGCATCTAGGGAGCCGTGAAGAAAATAATTAGAGGCTAGGGAGATGAAATCAAGGATCTCAAAAGCCTCCGGAGGAATATTACAAGAGCGAAGCATCCTGCGTAGGTTCTTACTCCACACACCCATAGCTCTCGCGACCCATGTCAAGGCAAACAGGGGGCGAAGAGAGGAGCCCGAAGCCTGGAAAATAGACTTGACCGCCACATCAACTGCGCGGTCGGACAAGTCCTTGAGAGACGCGCTGTCTGAAACGGACATAACCGTGTGTTTAGCCAGCCTGGATACTGGCGGGTCCACAACAGGGGGTACTGACCAGGTCTTAACCATTTCAGATGGAAAAGGATAAGCGAATGAAGTGAAAGGTTTTTTATTAAACCTTCTATCAGGGTGATCCCACCGTTTAGACACAATTTGACGAAAAACCGGATCCTGGGCAAAGGACTTAGGAGGCTTCTTGGCCCGCTTGATTGCCGACTGAGAAGTCGGGTCCGGAGGCTGATCAGAAATCGACAAAGAGTGATTGACAGCCGAAATTAGTGTGTCTTCTATATGCCTAGACTTGGAAGGGACATCTGAATCAGAGTCAGAGTCTTGGGAATCGTGACTACTAAAAGTCACAGAGCCCGGGTCAGACTGACCATTGTCTGAGTCGGAAGAGGCGTAGAGGTCGCAATGGCGCCTCTTGGAAGCAGCCTTTTTACGTTCTGGGGAAGAAGGACCAGACGAAGGAGGCAAGCTCCTCTGATGGAGCTGAGCCGGGGGAAGGCTGCCTGAGGTTTGGGATATCTGAGTGACAAGGTCATCTATCCTTTTAGACATTAGAAGAGCCCATGCAGGAAGAACGTCATCAGACGGGAATGCTGCCTGGCCGGTGGCCGGGGCAGAATCCAAAACCTGCGCAGCCTCCTGGTCCGGCAACTGGGTCTGTTGTGACACGGTAGTAGGGGCATCGCATCCCCGGCATAGTGGATAGCTTCGGCCATTAGAAAACGAGCGTCCACAGGTGGTACAAGCATAGTACAGGTCCGTAGAGGACGCCTGGGAAACTTTATCACCCTTGCGGTTACGCATGTCAGGAACAGTCCTATAGTAGAGTTATGCCGCTGTTACTATGAGTGAGGAGCCACTAGCAGTATTATAAAGTGACTGCTATGCAGAGCCGGTATATACCGATAGCAAAATGGAATATACTGTCAAACAGTCGGCATATACCTGCAGGCAGAGCCAGTATATACCGCTAGTAGCTGATATACACCGCTAGCCAGCTGGCGCACACCGCTAGAGAGACAGCGATATACTGCTGAGTAGAGCGGTATATAGTGCTGCAGAAGTGCAGAGCCAAGGAGGCGATCTCACCCGAGTCTGCTCCCAACGTGGAAAATGGCGTCCAGTGTTCCTGGCAGCCTGGAGGAGAGAGACGGCCCCCGGAGAGTGATTGGTCTCAGGGCTGGGGCTAAGGCGGGCTTTGCACACTGCGACATCGCAGGTGCGATGTCGGTGGGGTCAAATTGAAAATGACGCACTTCCGGCATCGCATGCGACATCGCAGTGTGTAAAGCCTAGATGATACGATTAACGAGCGCAAAAGCGTCGTTATCGTATCATCGGTGCAGCGTCGGCGTAATCCATGATTACGCTGACGCGACGGTCCGATGTTGTTCCTCGCTCCTGCGGCAGCACACATCGCTGTGTGTGAAGCCGCAGGAGCGAGGAACATCTCCTACCGGCCTCACTGCGGCTTCCGTAGGATATGCGGAAGGAAAGAGATGGGCAGGATGTTTACATCCTGCTCATCTCCGCCCCTCCGCTCCGATTGGCCGCCTGCCGTGTGACGTCACAGTGACGCCGCACGACCCGCCCCCTTAACAAGGAGGCGGGCCGCCGGCCACAGGGACGTCGCACGGCAGGTGAGTGTGTGTGTGAAGCTGGCGTAGCGATAATTTTCGCTACGCCAGCTATCACCACATATCGCTGCTGCGACGGGGGCGGGCACTATCGCACTCGGCATCGCAGCATCGGGCTGCGATGTCGCAGTGTGCAAAGCCCGCCTAAGCGTGACGGCCAATCGGAAAGGAGCTGCTCCTGAGGGAGCGGCTTCCAGAGCAGTGAGAGGGGGTGTTGCTAGAATGCAGGCCGAAGCCGGGGGCTAAATTAATGATGCTCCCCGGGATCACGGCCTGCATCGGCCTACCGGCGCCTTTCCAGGCGGCGGTTTGGATGCAGGGGATGGATACACGTCGTCTCCCTACCTGCTTGTGGCTCCGTCTGAAGACGCGTCGGTGATGGATGCGAGGATCTCAGGGACGCATCTTCGGCTCAAGGCTGAAGCAGGTCCTTGGCTCTGCTCAGCCCTCTGGAGCTACCTTGGTGTGAGGTGCTTCCAGGGAGCCTGGAGGGGTATGCAGACCCGACCACTTGGGCGCGAGGGAAGACTGACGGCTTGTGCACGCCAGGTTTCCTCTGCCCGTACACGGGGGGAAGGGGGGTGGCAGGGCACCCTGGTATTGCCCCATATCAAAAATAGAATGAATAAGAAAAAACAAAATAAAAAATAAAAACAAAACAAGCTGGCCTGAGGCACCTCTGGTGGAGCTCAGTCCAGACATGTCAGCATCCCTGCTGACACTAGAAAAAAATGAGCTAGTTTCCTGCCTAGCTGGGGTTATATGTTGTGGGAGGAGGAGCTAACACTTTTTCAATCTAGTGTCACGCCTCCCCTGGAGACACCATAATACCCACTGTCTGTGTCCCCCAATGAAAAGGCGAGAAAAGAAAAGCATTGTACGCACAGCAAATCTGAAATCTCATAGACTGCTGGGGAAGGAATGCATGCAGTTTGTGGTCTTTAAAATGTCACCACAAACTGCTCCAAAAATGCACGTGCGTGTATGGGGCCTAAAGTCTCATGCAGATGACCATATTTTTGGTCCGAGTGCTGCCTAACTGTCCCTGTATACACTAGCATAGATAAAGAAATCTTTAGAAAAAGTATTTGCTAATGAGCAAGGGCACTAGTCCCCTGGGTGTTAGTTTCCCGGCCAGTTGCCCCCATTAGCATGTAGTACACCCCTTTGGGCGTGCTAATATGCAAATGAATGTGCAGCATCACAGGATGAGCTCACTAACTTCTCCGCCACCATCGCGTCCGATGGGGGATTTCGGCTCAGTGCGCATGACCCCGGAGTTTGCGCACTATGAAGCCGGGTGTATGCATCCTGGCTTCAAACTGAAGTAGTGCGCATGACCCAAACTCCAGGGATCCAGCGCCGGCCGGTGATGGCAGCAGATAGATGAGTGAGAACATCCTGTGACACTTAATTCCATTGCTTCTCATGTTTCCATGTGTTAATCAGAATAAGGATGATCTTTCTACACTTTCCCTTCAGCTATTCGTAGATCACTATTAAAGGGAATCTGTCAGCAGATTTTTGCTATCTCATCTGAGAGCAGCATGTTGTAGGCAAAGAGACTCTGAATCTTAGGATGTATCACTCAGTTTACTGGGTGCAGCCGTTCTGATATAATCTAATGTTTTAGATTTAGCAATGCAGCAGAGCTGATAGAGCTGTCCATGCCCACACCAGGCTCCCTAAAGAGATTGTACATTGACAATTTTCTTATTTTTTCACTGCACTATTCTATGTCCTGTTGTGTATAAATATGTGACTCTTCAGATTTTGTGTTATATTGAGCCTGATGAAGAGACCTGAGTAGTCTCGAAAGCTTGCTACCATCTTTTCAGTTAGCCATTAAAAGGTATCAACCACTGAGGACTTCAGTTCTTTTAAACAAACTTTTTTTTTATCTCTACTGGCTAACACGGTACAAAGATATATTTTACCTGTATACAGAAATATGGAGCTGGATCTGAATGGATTAGGAAGCAGGGATGTGGACGGATACGTGGAGGAGGCATTTATTACAACGTAATATCTAGATTACAAACAATATATTACAAAGTTTCCGATCTTCACTTGTACTGTTGATTTCTGGAAAGTTATTTTATAATAGGAGGTACACACTAAGCCTAGATAACACCAAACACCAGGAAAGCAAAGAACTGACAGCTATTAAAGGGAACCTGTCACCTAAATTTGGAGCACTCAGGTGGGGACCATCTGATGGACAGAACGTGTCTATCTAGGTTTTTACTTTATAGCTTTCTATGGAACACACGCTGAATTACAGTTTTTAAATCAATTATAAATGGTTATACAGAAGAAGCCGTTTTTCCTGTAAATCCACGCTGCTTGTAACCCTTTCTCTGCCAGGGGCTTCTCAACATTTGGTGCCTCTGATAGCCAGGACTTTTTACATGTATGTATAAAACCTAAATAAAAAAACATAAGAAAAAAAAATGATAATAAACCCCCATACCTATATATTTTCTAAAAGTTAACATAAAGCCCCTGAGGTGTTAGTATAAAGGTGACCTGAGAGGAGTGACCCTACTGTAAAAACTACATCTCTCAAGGAAATCATCTGGGGGTCTAATGAACACTTTTACCCCAAAAGGTATTTTATAGATGTCAGATTTCAGATTTACAGATATAACCTGCTTATTTTTTAGCAGGACGAGTTTTAGTTTACAATGGTAGCATTTGGGGGTAAATGTGACTTTTTCATCACTTTTTATACCATCTTTTATGGGACTGCACATCATAAAAACAGCAATTCTGACATGTTTTTTGTTATAGTGTTCACTGGGCAGTATAAATAGAGCACTTATTTTATAGTATGAGTCGTTACAGATATGATAACACTAGATGTTTATGCTTTAAGAAAAATCTATATATCATTTTAAATTTTTATTTCATAAATCAATAGTACACATGAAAATAAGTAACTTTTTATTAAATCTTATCAGAGAATTTGTTTCCGTCTGTGAGAATTAATCTGTATTCAGTGAAGACTTTCCCATTACTGAAATAGAAGATGGCAGCTGTTACTGATGAGATCCTATGATGATGGGAGGAGGGAGGAGCTAGAGGCAGAGGAAGGAGCTAGAAGTAGCAGGAAGAGCAAGAGGCAGAGGGAGGATAGAGGCAGAGGGAGGAGCTACAGGCAGAGGGAGGAGCTAGAAGTAGCAGGAAGAGCAAGGGGCAGAGGGAGGGGATAGAGGCAGAGGGAGGAGCTAGAGGCAGAGGGAGGAGCTAGAGGCAACGGGAAGAGCAAGAGGCAGCGGGAAGAGCAAGAGGCAGAGGGGGGATAGAGGCAGAGGGAAGAGCTAGAGGCAGAGGGAGGAGCTAGAGGCATTGGGAAGAGCTAGAGGGAGGAGATAGAGGGAGAGGGAGGAGCTAGAAGCAGCGGGAAGAGCAAGAGGCAGAGGGGGGATAGAGGCAAAGGGAAGAGCTAGAGGCAGAGGGAGGAGCTAGAGGCAGAGGGGGGATAGAGGCAGAGGGAAGAGCTAGAGGCAGAGGGAGGAGCTAGAGGCATTGGAAAGAGCTAAAGGGAGCAGAGAGAGGCAGAGGGAAGAGCTAGAAGCAGCGGGAAGAGCTAGAGGCAGAGGGAGGAGCTAGAGGCAGAAGGAGGAGCTAGAGGCAGAAGAAGGAGCTAATGGCAGAGAGAGGAGCCAGAGGCAGCAGGAAGAGCTAGAGGCAACAAAAAAGAGCTAGAGGCAGAGGGAGGAGCTAGAGGCAGAGGGAGGAGCTAGAAACAGAAAGAGGAGCCAGAGGCAGCAGGAAGAGCTAGAGGCACAGGGAGGAGCTAGAAGCAGTGGAACAAGCTAGAGGCAGAGGGAGGAGCTAGAGGGGGAAGCTAGAGGGAGGAGCTAGAGGCAGAGCTCCGCCCCCTCCTTCCTCTTCTATATACACAGAATCTCATCAGTAACAGCTGCCATCTCCTCTCAGTAATGGGAAAGTCTTCACTGAGTACAGATTTTACCTCACAATTGAAAATTTTGATAATGACTGGTCCATTCTGGAAGAGAAAGAAGCAGATTTTCCTGATAAGATATATTACACAGTGGCTTATTTTCATGTTTACTCTTGATTTCCGTAACCACGGTTATGCTTTAAATTTGATCACATTGTTTTCCAAGAAAATCTTATTTTAAATACAAAAGATATTTTTTTAGGCGTCACCTTATTGTAAAAGCTGTAGTTTGTATTTTTGGGGGGGTTCTTCAGAGAGCTGTGTGAAGAGCTTTTTGTGTGATGAAAGGTAGTATTTATTGGTACCATTCTGAGATTAATGAGAGCTCTTCATTCAATTTTCTAAGTGACATTATAAAAAAAGCCAATTCTGTTCTGTTTTTTTCATGGTTTGCGATAAATAGCTTCTTAATTTTATAGTTTGTGTCGTTCTGGATTGTGGCCTTTATTTATGGTGTCCTCTGGGGCAGAGGTAGGTGAGGAGTTATACTTTTTTAGATCTATTTCTAAGAACTGTTAATTCACAATATTTTAATCCAAAACAAGAGGTACTTAGGAATTAGTCAAAACAGCGTGAGAAATGAGTGGAGTATTACAAAGATTGTTCCTGATCTTGATAAACTCTTCAAACATTCCATAAAAAGACCTAGTTCATAGCAAAGCACCAGAATGTTTGTAATGACATTGGCCGTGCTTCTGACAGTAAGGATCTGCATGCCGTCCTATTGTATGAGCAGAACATCTCTCACAGAAAGGAAACAGCCCTGTGGGACAGGAGTGCTATCAATTGTTCTGCGCAGTACCCAGTGGATACAGGCCATCCATCAGGCAGTGGTACTGCTGCTTCATAACTATTGGACAGCTCTTCTTTATACTAATACACAAATTCAGATCAAGTTATATTATATGTCCAACCAAAAACAGTAAAAGCACGATACATGAATTAAAGGAATCCTAACATTAGATCCAAGAATTAAAATCAGACCCTGTCTTAGTGATTACTGCCAGGTATGTTTTACTCTGAATCGCTGCGGTGTTACAAACAAAACATCATTTGAAGATCCGGCCTTAGGACTATAGGGACAGAACTGACGAGTCCGATGTGGCCCCCGCTGGCTTCTCCACGCACTGCTCCAATTGAGTGACAAGTTTCTCTTAGAGACAGACCTGTCAATCAACTGGAGTAGGAATTACAGCCAGGTATGTTCTGCTCTGAAATTCTTCAGCCAGATTGAGATGACAGTTCTCTACGCATGTACACACACGAGAAACATGTCTAAAGCGGGCTTTACATGCTACGATATATCTGACGAGATGTCGGCAGGGTCACGTCGTAATTGACGCACATCCGGCATTGTTAGTGATATCGTAGCGTGTGACAGCTATGAACGAGCAGAAATACTTACCTTCTCGTTCATCGCTGAAACGTCGCTCATTTTCAAAAAAATCGAACGTCCGGTTGTTCAATGTTCCCGAGGCAGCACACATCGCTCCGTGTGGCACCCCGGGAACGATGAACTGCAGCTTACCTGCGTCCTGCCGGCAAAGCGGAAGGAAGGAGGTAGGTGGGATGTTTACGTCCCGCTCATCTCCGCCCCTCTGCTTCTATTGGCCGGCCGCTGTGTGACGTGGCTGTGGAAGGCAAGTACGTGTGACGGGGGGGTTACAACATTGTGCGACACGGCAAGAAATTGCCCGTGCCGCACAAACGATGGGGGCGGGTGCGATCGCAAATGCGATCGCACGATAAATTGTAACGTGTAAAGCAGCCTTAACACTTGCAGTGATGGGTGAGCCAACAGCACTGGACTAGTCAGGTTTATCCCTAAAATTCATGGTTGGCGTTTCAAAGTATGTGTTCTCTGAAACAAGAGAGGTTTTTAGAGTGATACCTGTCTGCAATCGCCCAGCCAGGGTCTGTTCCATGCTGCTTAAATCCCTTTAAAGGACTTGTCCAGGTAAGTTGATACAGTGGTTTGACCAGTGAAGGAACTTATGGGGTTACCATACATAGGACATAACAGAGGTTTACTCAGAGTGTAGAGGTGGAACACTTACTAAGTAGCAATGAAAAAAGGATATCTACATCAGCTATGTATAAATTATACATCTGGTATAAATTACGCTAAATCAGTTGGCACAGAAGAGCTCCCATCCTCCAACATAGCAAACTTTTCCTGTAACTTTTGAAAAGTGGAAGGGTTAAGCACAAAATATAACATTTTTGAACAATTGTGTGTTGTGCAAAAAATGGTAGACTTTTTTTTTTACACTAGAAATGTTTCATAAAGCCCATGAGAAATTCACCCCAAAATGTCTACTTAATTTCTAATAGGCGGGCTTTACACGCTGTGACATCGCTAGCATCGGCTAGCGATGTCACGTGCGATAACACCCGCCCCCGTCGGTGGCACGATATGTGGTGATCGCTGCAGTAGCGAACATTATCGCTACGGCAGCGTCACACGCACATACCTGCTCTGCGACATCGCTGTGACCGGCGAACCGCCTCCTTTCAAAGGGGGCGGTTCGTTCAGCGTCACTGAACCGCCGCCCAATAGAAAAGGAGGGGAGGAGATGAGCGGCCGGAACATGCCGCCCACCTCCTTCCTTCCTCCTTTTCCGGTGGATGCAGGTAAGGAGATGTTTGTCGTTCCAGCGGCGCCACACATAGCGATGTGTGCTCCCGCAGGAACGACAAACAACATCGTTACTGCAGCAGCAACGATAATTGGGAATAGGGGGTGATGTCACCGATGAGCGATTTTGAACGTTTTTGTGACGATTCAAAATCGCTCATAGGTGTCACACACAACAACATAGCTAAACTGGCCGGATGTGCGTCAAAATTCCGTGACCCCAACGAGATCGCTTTAGCGATATCATAGCATGTAAAGCCACCCTTAGACTTGTAAGATGGCTGCAGAACATGTCATGCATGGGAGATATGTATCGCTATTGTGGTTATCCTCAATGATGAAAGCACATACAATACTGAGAGTGTAAAGGCCGCTTTACACCCAACGACATTGCTAACAAGATATCGTTGGGGTCACGGAATTCGTGACGCACATCCGGCCTCGTTAGCGACGTCGTTGTGTGTGACACCTACGAGCGACCGCTAATGATCAGAAATACTCACCAAATCGTTGATCGTTGACACGTCGTTCATTTTCAAAATATCGTTGCTCGTGCTGGACACAGGTTGTTCGTCGTTCCTGAGGCAGCACACATCGCTACGTGTGACACCCCGGGAATGACGAACAGTAGCGTTACTGCGTTCTCCGGCAACGAGGTGGGAGTGACGTGAATGCGGCTGCTCTCCGCCCCTCTGCTTCTATTGGTGGCCCGCTGATTGACGTCGCTGTGACGCCGTACACACCGCCCCCTTAAAAAAGAGGTTGTTCGCCGCCCACAGCGAAGTCGCTAGGAAGGTAAGTCCGTTTGACGCATCCTAGCGATATTGTTCGCCACGGGCAGCGATTTGCCTGTGACGCACAAACGACGGGGGCGGGTGCGATCGCTAGCGACATCGCTAACGATGTTGCAGCGTGTAAAGCGGCCTTTAAGGCCCTGTTACACGCAACAACATCGCTAACGAGATGTCGCTGGGGTCACGGAATTCGTGACGCACATCCGGCCTCGTTATCGACGTCGTTGCGTGTGACATGTACGAGCGACTGCTAACGATCCAAAACACTCACCACATCGTTGATTGTTGACACGTCGTTCATTTTCAAAATATCGTTGCTTGTTCTGGACGCAGGTTGTTCATCGTTCCTGAGGCAGCACACATCGCTACGTGTGACACCCCGGGAACGACGAACAACAGCGTTCCTGCGTCCTGCGTCACATAAAGTGGTGAAACAGTGTGTTTTTTTTCTTTTATTCCAAATAAAATATTTTTTCGGGTGTATGTGTTTATTTACTTTCACTTACAGGTTAATTATGGTAGGTATCTCGGAGAGACGCCTGTCATGATTAACCTAAAACTTAGTGGCAGCTATGGGCTGCTGCTATTAACCCCTTATTACCGAGATTGCCACCGCACCAGGGCAATTCGGGTTGAGCCGGGTAGAGTCCCGGGACTGTCGCATCGAATGCCGGGGTGTGTGCGGTGATGATGGGTGCGGTAGTGTCGGGGTGTGAGCGGTGATGATGGGTGCGGTAGTGCCGGGGTGTGTGCGGTGATGATGGGTGCAGTAGCGCCGGTGTGTGCGGTCATGATGGGTGCAGTAGTGCCTGCGTGTGTGCGGTGATGATGGGGGCTCTCTCTCTCTCGGCTAAAGAAAAAACGTAACGCAACGCATTATTTCACAGGAATCTGTTGCCTGAAATATCACACTATTTGCAAGGCATCAGTCACATACGTCACTTGCGACACTTGCCAAACGACGCAAGTGTGAAAGTGCCCTAAAATGTGTAGATACTTAGGAATGCATATGAAAATAGAAAAAAGTCTCCCTTATCTAAAGTTGCCAAGGAGAAGATGGCCTTTTCAATGCCAGATGGCTGTTTCCCGTATATTAGGATGCCATTTGGGTTGCAAGGAGCTCCAGTCACCTTCCAGAGAGCCATGGCTCAAATACTAGCTCCTCAAAAGAAGTACATAGCGACCTACCTGGATGACATTGTGATCTTCAGCCGGGATTGGGTAAGCCATCTGGGTAAAGTCTATGTGATATTTGATGCTTTAAGGTAGGCAGATTTTTTTCATTAACCCAAAGAAATGTGACATCGAGATGGAAGAAGCAAAACTACTTGGGCTATGCCGTGGGCAAGGGCAGGATCAAGCCCCATGTGAATAAGGTGGACGCAATAGAGAATTGGCCACAACTGCTCTCACAGAACGAAGTTAAGGCATTTCTGGCCATTGTCGAATACTACAGTCGGTTCATCTCTATCGTCGTCATAATAGCCACATCCCTCACTCACCTTCTTAACGGTACGAAATAGACTATGGCCAAGTCGTCTCCAGAAACTGAGATGGTTTCCCAGGAACTTAAGCTAGCCCTGTGTAAACAGCCTGTGTTGGTGGCACACACGACTTCAATAAGGAATTTATGGTCCAGGTTAGGTTATGTTCAGGTTAGGCTATGGTCGGGTTAGGTGCCCTCTTGTCTCAGGAAGTGAACAACGAAAGCAAACAATAATGCACCTGAATAGGAAACTGTATTCCTGCTAGAATTACTCCATCATGGAAAAGGAGTGTTTAGCCATCAAGTGGTCATTGGACACTTTAAGATACTACATATTAGGCAGGAAATTTAGGTTAGTGTCACACCATGCCCTGCTGAGGTGGATGCAGGAAATGAAAAAGAATAATGCAGAGTAACAAGATGGTTGTTAGCACTCCATGACTTTAGATTTCATGTAGAGCATAAACCAGGGACATCAAGGGTCTGTATGATGATGGAAGGTGCCAAGCCCTCCAGCTTTGAGCAAGGGGGGGTATGTAAGATGGCTGAGAGGCACATCATGGATGGTAAATATGTATCATAGAAGTGGTTATCCTCAGTGATGTAAGTCCGGAAGCAAGCTCCAGCACCTATAGTATTGAGTGTTTTAATAGGGCATGGAAATGGCCGTGTTTACAAGCAGTCAGAGATATGGAGGCGACTGGCTGCTCACATATCTCCATTTCGGGGCATGGTATGGTGAATATAATTAAGTCCAGGTATATCATTAAAGGGGTTATCCGGCTTCTTTTGACTTTTTTTCATTATTACCCTATTGGGCTACATTGGGGCAGGTAAGTAGATAGAGACCACTTACCTGCCCTGCTGTCAGCCCCTCTCCCCCGGCTCAGAGTGGTCATGTGACCGCTCCTGCTGCGATTTTGCTGCTTCCGGTCATTTCATGTCTACATGGGCAGGGCCATGTTGACATGCAAATCTGGAACAGCATGTCGCCTCCCTGCTGGGCTGTACAGTGCGTGGAGTAACCAGACGACCTGGGAACTGTCTCCCCCCCCCTCCCCCGTGCGCGCTGTCTGTGTCATCATGGGTCATCTGTGTCTGTGCATCAGTCTGTGTCCCGCGCCAGCCCCGCGGATGTCCGCACTGCAGCGTGTCAGTGTTTGCCCCCCTCTGCAGTATCAGCAGCTTCTCACCCTGCAGTGCTGGCATCCGCGGGGATGACGAGCGCTGCTTGTCATCACTGCCCGTGCAGTCTGTGTCCTGCTCCCTGCCAGCCCCGCAGCTGCCCACACTGGAATGTCAGTGTCTGCCCGCAGTATCAGCAGCTTCTCACGCCACGGGGCTGGCAGGGAGCGGGACACTGCTGCTGAGGTTAGATGAGATAATTACCTGCTGTGACGATCTCCTGCCTCCTGACGTCACCGCGGTCACTGCTGTCTATGCCTGTCTCGCGGGCGGCCCGAGACTGTCACTAACAGTGACGTCACGGGCTCTCGCGATACTGCGTAGAACGCGGCGGGCATAGAAGTCAGTGACAGCGCTGACGTCAGCAGTGCAGGAGATCGTTACTGCAGGTAATGATCTCATCTAACCTCCTAACCTCCCCTGCAGTGACCTGGGCTGACCTATTAATGTTAGCTCAGGTCACTGCACGGCTCTCCCAGCCAATGGGGAACATTTTGTTCTTCATTGACTGGGAGTCTCATTGACTATGGTATGGATCGCCGTGCAACCCCCTTATTGGATTACGCCGGACCCGATTTGATTGTTCTTGTCAATAAATTGGTGAAAGAGGGAATGTGGGGAGTGTTTTTTCAAATAAAACTTTTTTTGTTGTCTATTTTTTATTTCTTACTGACTGGGTTTGTGATGTCGGGTATCTGATAGACGCGTGACATCCCTAACCCCAGGGCTTGATGCCAGGTGACATTACTAATCTAGCATCAACCACATATATTACCCCATTTGCCACCGCACCAGGGCAATGGGATGAGTTGGGGCAAAGCGCCAGGATGGCACATCCAATGGATGCGCCACTTCTGGGGCAGCTGTAGCCTGCTATTTTTAGGCTGGGGAGTGTCCAATAACGGTGGACCTCCCCAGTCTGAGAATACCAGACCACAGCTGTCCGCTTTACCTTGGCTGGTGATGCAATTTGGGGGGGACCCCACGTTTTTTGTTTTAAATTATTTATTTAATTTTAAATAACAGCGTGGGGTGCCCTCTGTTTTGGATTACCAGCCAAGGTGAAGCTGCCAGCTGTGGTCTGCAGGCTGCAGCCGTCTGCTTTACCCTAGCTGGCTACAAAAGATAGGGGGACCTCACGTCGTTTTTTTTTTAATTATTTATTTATTTATTAGCTAAATACAAGGCTAAGCACCCTTTAATGCCACATGAAAGGCACTAAAGGGTGCCAGCTTAGAATATGTGGGGGGGGGGGTAGGACATTATATTGGTCTTTCTCATCTATTATCTATCCCTCTATCTATCCCTTCATTCATTCATCCATGCCTCTATTTAGCCCTCTAGCTATCTGTCTCTATCTATCCCTCTATCTATCTAGCTGCTTCCGTTTTTTTGCAGTATGAAAAAAAGTAGGAAGGTACGCAGATGACATACGGACCATATACGGAACGGAACGGATGCCACACAGTTGCATCCGTGAAAAAACATGACCATTTTTTGCGGACCGCAAAAACGGGGCAGTCCTGTGAATGTAGCCTAATCAAGAGGCTTATGAGGGTGATGTATTTAATTACAAATAACTGTTTTTTCTTGGTGTATGTGTTTATTTATTTGCTGTGTCACAGATGAGAGAAGCTGGATCTCTGCTCTGTCACATGCTGAGAGGTCAGGTGCTGGGCAGAATACTGACAGCCAATGAGTGTGCAGAGGGAGGGCAGGGGGCATTTCTGGACACTGAGGCCGGGCAGGGGCCGTTTCTGGACACTGAGGCCGGGCAGGGGGCGTTTCTGGACACTGAGGCCGGGCAGGGGGCGTTTCTGGACACTGAGGCCGGGCAGGGGGTGTTTCTGGACAGTGAGGCTGGGTGGTGCCAGCTCTGATGAGGTTTGGCAACCAAGAATACAGGAAATTGTCATGTTTGCTGGAGCTGAATGTAAACAAAGCTGCAGAGAATAAAGGGTAAATTCAAGAGGAACAAAAGTTAGAAAACAAAAAATAACAATGTAGGGGTGATTTATATGACAATACAGCATAGATTAGCTTACATTTTTTTTTGGAGTGTATGTCGGATAACTCCTTTAAGTGTCTGTGTGTGGAGGTAAGGCCTGGGTGTTTTATTTAAATTGCTTCCCATACCTACCTTAAATTCAACCAAGCGAGTCAAGATCCCTGCAGTCTGAATTCATATAATATACTGTAGATAGATATCACACATTTAACACAAGATTAAAAAGGTACTTTTTCAGTTTACAGGGACATAACTAATATGAAATAACAAGCTGTATAATATGTAACAGACAATCAATTAAAAAAAAAAAAATCCTACTCCTAGATTTGGCTATGAGAACACTATACCCAGACTCTGTATTACCCAACCTGAGGAAACCTGGGAAGAAAAATGGCGAAACATATTTTGGAGGATAACATTTCAGGCGTGAGAATGGTTTAGCCTAGATCTGACCTTTTAATTACGTTCAAGCTGGTTACTTGAAATTAGAACAGAACATCTCTGTTAGAAAATGACATAATAAAACTAAACTTAAAGAGAACCTGTCAGCAGCATTAGGGCAATATTGGCGCTGTCATAGTGATTAAAATGATACCTGAGTTGAAGAAATACATTTTGTATATTTTCATTAAAGTGAACCTGTCACCACTTTTTGGCCTATAAGCTGCGGCCAGCACCAGTGGCTCTTATATACAGCATTCTAACATGCTGTATATAAGAGCCCAGACCGCTGTGTAAGGCTGCTTTCACACTACGTCTTTTTAACATGCGTCCTGAACGTTTTTTTAACGCAGAAACGGATCCAGTGCAAATGCGTTTTCATTTCAATGCATTTGCAATGGACTCGCGTTAACATGCGTTCACCTGCGTTTGTGTGCGTTATAGTGAGGATCCAGTGACTTGCAGTTTTTTAACATCTTTCAAAAACGCTACTTGTAGCGTTTTTGAGCTGCGTCCAACTCCTGCAAATTGCTGGATCCTGACTAAACAGCATGCAAACGTATGTGAACGCTGGCGTGCTGATAGGCAGGATCCTGCTTGCTCTACTGAGCATGCCCAGAAGCCAGCCTCCGTGATCAGTCTATCTCTCTCCTACCTCTATGTCTCTCTCCCCCTCTCTCTCTGTCTCTCCCCCTCCCTCTCCCCCACCTGAGAGCTGCGGACACTCGTAACCAAGGTAAATATCGGGTAACCACTTATCTTAGTTACCCGATGTTTACGTTGGTAACGTGTGCAGGGAGCCCGGCTCCTAGCAGCTGCAGACGCTCGTAACCAAAGTAAATATCGGGTATCCAAGCAAGTATACCCGATGTTTACCTTGGTTACGAGCCTCGCAGCTGTCAGATGCCGGCTCCCAGTCTGGCACGTTTAGTTCCCCTCACTCCCGATCACATGACTCCAATGCCCGCCCCTAAACATCCAGTGACAAGATCCTGCAAAATAAGACATGCGTTTGCATGCATTTTTTGCTGTAAAAGCAGGATCCGCTTTTGCAGCAAAAAACCGTTCAGGACGCATGTTAAAAAGACGTAGTGTGAAAGCAGCCTTAAACATAAAAAATACTTTATAATACTCACTTAACGGTCCCGCTGCGGTGGATGTGGCTCAAATGAGCGTCTTCGTCCTCCGATGTCGGCGCCTCCTCTTTCAGCCATCTTTGTCCTCCATCTTCTGAAGCCACGGTGCATGACGCGTCCGACGTCATACACACTCACCGGCATTCAGGCCCTGAGCAGGCACACTTTGATCTGTCCTGAGCAGGGCAGATCAAAGTATTGTAGTGCGCATGCGCGGGACCGGCGGGTGTGTATGACGTAGATGCGTCATGAACCGCGGCTTCACAAGATGGAGGCAAAGATGGCCGAAAGAGGAGGCGACGGCACCGAAGGTCGAAGACGCCCATTTGAACCACATCCACCGCAGCGGCTATTTAGGTGAGTATAAGGCTGTGTCCGCACTTTGCGTTTCCACCTGCGTTTCAGGTGCATTTTAGGTCCGTTTTGAACTGCAACGTTTTCATGCCAAAAGGCATGCGTTCTGTTTTTCTAGCAAAGTGTATGGAAAATGTGGATTTGCTGTCCGCACTTTGCGTTTCAAAACGCAGCGTTTAATTTGCATATTTTGTGGCAAAAACCATGCGTTCAAAGAAGCAACATGTCAATTGTTTTTGCCATTTTTGTTGCGTTTTGCTAACATTGAAGTCAATGAGAAATGGCAAAAAACAAGAATCCTTCAAATTCCAGCGTTTTACCTGCTTTTTAGGTGCTGAAAACATGCGTTTTGGACTTACAAAACGCATGCTTTTCTGACATTGAAATAATGGTATAATATGATCCTTTACACACACATAGTCCGACAATTAAATTAAAGAAAAATATTACTTTATTGATATTTTTCCACTAAATAGTATAAAACCGCTATAATTATATGTAATATAACTATTTTATTTAATTTTTCAAAAATTAGATATGTGCTCCTTTTTTCTCTATTTTTTTCATTAGGTTTGACTGTTTAAACTTTATTTAGCTGTGTCTTTATGTTCAAAATGCATCTGTCAAAACGCAATGGAAAAGCATTTAAAAAGCGCTAAAAACGCGGTAAATACGCATGCATTTTTAGCGCTATTTTGTGGACAAAAGCAACTTTGGCAAAATCAATTACCGCCTAAATGTGCGTTTTGACATGCGTTTAGGACGACACAAAGTGCGGACATAGCCTTATAAGGGTTTTTTAATGTTTTACACAGCGGCCTGAGTTTTTATTTACAGCATGTTAGAATGCTGTATATAAGAGCCCACTGGTGCTGGCCGCAGCTTATAAGGCAAAAAATTGATGACAGGTTCCTTTTAATCTGTGTTTGAAGTTTCTTCTCATTCATATCTTCAAGCATCATGGCGGGCCTGAGTGGCGGGAGTCGTGGAAGGGTCTTCAGCTCTAGTCATGGCTCTTTGTTGCCTCTAGGTGTCTTTTCTTCTTTTTTATTTATTTTGTACTGGCGCCATCCTAGCCGTGGGTGGTGCTTGTGCAGACTGATCTCTTGGTAGTCTTCAGGAAAAATGGCAATGGCGGCTGCATATGCACAGATTCCTAGATTCCTCAGTGCCACTGGGATCACTTCAGATAAACTCCTTGAGGGATGTAGTTTCCAAAATCGGGTGACTTGTGGGGTGATTTCCACTATATAGGCACATGGCGTCCGCTATCTCTTCCAACCAATTCTGCATTCCCAAAATTCAAAGAGGGCTCTTTCCCTTCCGAGCTAGGCCATGCGCCCAAACAGTAGTTTTCCACCATATATGGGGTATACCTGTACTCAGGAGAAGTTGCACAACAAATTATATGTTTCTTTGTCTAATGTTACACATGTGAAAAATTATACAATTGGGGTAAACACAACATTGTTGTAGAAAAAAAGTAATATGTTTTCATTTTTTCCTTCCATATTGCTTTAATTCCAGTAAAGCGCCTTAAGGGTTAAACTTGAATGTGGTTTTAAGCACTTTGAGGGGCGCAGTTTTTAAAATGGTGTCACTTTTGGGTATTTTCTGCCACATAGGCTCAACAAAGTCACTTGCAATGTGATGTGGTCGCTAAAAAAATTGGTTTTGTAAATTTTGTTGGAAAAATGAGAAATTGCTGATTTTAACCCTTCTAATTTCCTAACAAACAAACTGTACAAAAATAGAGCTTATATAAAGTAGACGTGTGGGAAATGTTATTTATTAAAAATTTTGTGTGAAATAACTCTCTGGTTTAAGGGCAAAAATGCCATTTTAACACTTTTTGTAAACTTTTTGATATTTTCATAAAAAAAGGCAAATTATATTGATCAAAATTTACCACTAACATGAAGCACAATGTCATGAAAAAAAATATTCTTAGAATCACTGGGAAATACTGAAGCGTTCCAGAGTTATTACCTCATGAAGTGACACTGGTCAGAATTGTAAAATTTGGACTGGTCAGTTAGGTGAAAAAAAAAAAATCACTGATAAAATCAGACACACTGACCAAATACTGATGAACATTGTATCCCAAACATTTATGAACAGTGGTCCATGTATTTACATATGAAAAAATGAATTTCCGAATGAAGCCTAAGATTACATAGGGAACGGCCAAGCAATATTACAGGGAACCTGTCACCTTTTCACCTGCGGGGCGGTCTGATACGGTCCGGCATCTCCTCTACCCTTGCCGTTCTCTGGTCCGGCGCCTCCTCTATCCTTGCCGTTCTCGGGTCCGACGCCTCCTCTATCCTTGCCGTTCTCGGGTCCGGTGCCTCCTCTATTCTTGCCAGTCTTGGGCCCGGCGCTTCCTCTATCCTTGCCATTTTCAGGTCCGGTGCCTCCTCTATCCTTATGATCGCAGTCCTCTTTGCTTCATGTGGATGACGGGTCCTACGTCTTCCACACAGGCCGGCATTGCACTCCTGCGCACATGCACTTTGCTCTGCCCTGCTGGACGCGTCATCCACACAAAGCAAGGAGGACAGAGATGGACGGAAGAGAGGAGGCGCAAGACCAAGGACAGCAAGGATAGAGGAGGCGCTGCACTCAAGAACAGCGATGGCCATTAGCCTGGACTATATCAGACTGCCCGGCAGGTAAGCAGGTAACAGGTTCCCTTTAATGCAGATCTGCCAACAGATTTTAAGATACAAACTGCATACATTATAAAATAGATATCTAAGGGGTACTTTGCACGTTGCAACATCGCTAGCATCGGCTAGCGATGCCGAGCGCGATAGTACCCTCCCCCGTCGCACATGCGATATCTTGTGATAGCTGCCGTAGCGAAAATTATCGCTACGGCAGCTTCACACGCACTTACCTCCCCTGCGACGTCGCTCTGGCCGGCGACCCGCCTCCTTCCTAAGGGGGCGGGTCGTGCAGCGTCACAGCGACGTCACACGGCAGGCGGCCAATAGAAGTGGAGGGGTGGAGATGAGCGGGACGTAAACATCCCGCCTACCTCCTTCCTTCCGCATCGCCGGTGGAGGCAGGTAAGGAGATGTTCCTCGATCCTGCGGCTTCACACACAGCGATGTGTGCTGCCGCAGGAACGAGGAACAACGTCGTATCTCCTATTGGTGCGACATTATGAAAATGTCCGACGCTACACAGATCACCGATTTACGACGCTTTTGCGATCCTTTATCGGCGCATCTAGGCTTTACATGTTGCGACGTCGTTACTGGCGCCAGATGTGCATCACTTTCAATTTGACCCCGACGAGATCACAGTAGCGATGTCGCAGCGTGCAAAGTACTCCTTAGACCCAACGAGACAGGTGTACTTATGCTGAAAATCAGTTTCAGATTGGCTGTAGAATCTTAAAGCAAAAGCTGGACTCATAAAATGCTCATTTAAATATTATGCAGAAAAACATTCAAAACAGATTATTAAGCAATTCTAACATGTATGTTTAAAGCAAATACACCAGCCTCTTCAGATCTACATGATTCATGTAGTAATGTCTTCAGTTTGTTTCGTGAAATCTGGTAACAGATTTGCTTTAAGATCATAAATGTCACTGTAACAACTCAACCAATGATAGTGAATGTGATTGTGCAGAAATCCAGTAGGGCTGACCTTAACTTGTGGGTCGTTACATGAATACATCCACTATCATTGGTTTTGATGGAGCAGAGTGACATTGTAATTACACACTGCTGTATAAATGCCTTGCAGACGCTCGGTATAAGCACTCTCCTGGAAGTCCATATATTATTAGAACTCCCATTATGGGATATTTCAGTATAACATTGGTTACACCTTATATTGGATATTTTGCAAAACATATTTTTTATTTTTATTCCCTCAAAAACCATTAACTAATTTTGTAATTAGTGATGAGAAATGAGCAGACAGAAGACGGCAACGAGCAGGAAGTGTTAAATAATGGAGCGCAGCCAAGACTCCCATTTAGCCGTGCGGTAAGAGGAGATGGTTCGGCCGTATGAGAAATGTCATGCTGCAGCTCAGCTCTGCCGTCACACACTTCCCGTCTCTCAGTTCCTTGCTTCTTACCATGCTTGATCTCCGGTCCAGGAACAAGACCCCATGTAATCAGCTACTTATCCAAACCAAAGAACTTCTAATCTGTTACTGTAAATTGGGAGAAAGCAAGTTTTAATTAATTTATTAAAAGGCGTCTTCTCTAAAGCCTTGAAAGTCTAAGACGTCCTTGACTGGCGTCCAGTCTGTGAATAATTTCACCATCAAATATGAAAACACAGAATTGTGTGACTGCTGAGAACTGGCAGAGCGGTGTCTACTCAATACACTGACTGTAGAAATGTACAGAATGTTCTTTCCATAGCCATTTATCTATTATTTTATGGTTGTTTCTGGATACTCAGATAAAACATTATAATCCGGAGGGTAACATACAGAGCCTCAGAATACGGAGGTAAAATATGTCCGTAAGCAGTATACAGCCGCAATAACTACAGATTAGTGATGAGCGGACTCGGAGAGAACCATGACCAGCTGATCCCGGGGATCTAGTTTATAAAATTCGGTTACAGGACGGATTCCGGTCCCCATATAAATCGATGGGGATGAGAATCCAGCAATTAAAAATGGTGGTAGAAGGGATGGGAGCAGGTGCTCTGTACTAATCAAGGCTCTGGCATGGAGCCTCCGGCACAGCTGCTCCCGGGCCTCGCATTCATTTCCTGGGCTGCTAATTACTGCTCATCTATATGCACTGCTTTCCCCGCCGCTTTCTCCCTGAGTGACAGCATATCAGCTGACTGCAACCAATCACAGGTGCCAGGATGGCCGGTGGGCGGGGAAAGCAGTGCAACAGTCTGCGGGTCAGTATCATGGTATAAAAATAAATAAATAAAATAATTGGTATAGGGTGCCCCGTGTTATGGCGCCCAGCACAATTAAAGCATATGCCTACAGGCTGCAGCCCCCAGCCGTGTGCCTATATTGGCTGTGTATCAAACTAAGAAGAACTGCATACTGCTTTTTTTTTTAAATTTTAAAAATTTTAAAAACCGACATGCAGTCCCCCCTCAATTTTGATACCCAGCCAAGATAAAGCCCGACAGCTGTGGGTTGGTATTCTTAAGTTGGGGAGGTCCAGCCTAAAAATATCAGCCTTCAGCCGCCCGGAATTGTCGCATCCATTAGATGCGACAAGCCCGGAGCTTTACCCGGCTCTTCCCGATTGCCCCAGTGCGGTGGCAATCGGGGTAATATAAGAGGTTAATAACAGCCCACAGCTGCCGCTAAGCTCTAGATTAGTAATGGCAGGCGTCTATGAGACCCTCCATCACTAATCTGTAAGTGAAAGTAAATAAACACCGAAAAAATACTTTATTTTGGAGTAAAAGACAAAAAAAACCCCTTTCACTACTTTATTAACCCCCAAAACACTCCTGCAGGTCCGACGTAATCTACAAGAGGTCCCACGACGATTCAGCTCTCCTACATCTGAACCTTACAGCTCGCGATCATGGAACATGGAACATGATGACTGCCCACTGTGAGCTCCAGAGAATGACTAAGCCGCAGCAATCAGCAGTGACGTCGCTCAGAGTTTGCTGGGGGTCGGTACTGTCAGTGTTAAAGAGATGGCGGGGTGTGGGGCCCGGCCCCAAACTTTAACAGTTACAGTGCCGGCCAAGAGCATGGGGTGCAGGGATGCTTTGCATTTCCTGACCCACAGCTGGCACTGTAAGTCTTAAAAGGCTGGTGGGTTGCGGGACATGGCAAGAATGCTTCAGGTCACCAGAGGTCACAACGTGGGAACCCGGGTATGACCTCCGGTGAACTGAGTGACGTCACCGCTGCCAGCCGGGTCCCCCTTGTCAGTGTTTCTTGGAGCCCGGAGAGATTGGACATATTTTTGGTCTCTCCAAGTTCGTATGCAGCAGAACCGGGACCGTCATGGAACGTCATATGGATTACAGCGGAACTTGAAGGCTCTTTTTCAGGTTAATGAAGAGGGGAATAAGGGGGTTGAATTTTTTTTCAAATAAAGGATTTTCCTGTGTTTGTGTTTATTTTTTGTCAATAGTTATGGGGGGGGGTCTCATAAATCCCTACCCTTCACTAATTCTGGGCTTGATGACATTTGTGCACTGTCATTAACCCTATTACCCTGATTGCCACCTCACCTGGGCAATCAGGAAGAGCCTTGTAAAGCACGGGGATTGTCGCATCTAAAGCCTGCTTTACACGTTACGATTAAGCATACAATATCGTATGCGATCGTAACCGCCCCCATCGTATGTGCGGCACGTTTAATTTGTTGAACGTGTTGCACAAACGATTAATTGCTGTCACACGTACTTACCCTTCCATACGACCTCGATGTGGGCAGCAAACATCCACTTCCTGGAGTGGGAGGGACGTTCGGCATCACATCGACGTCATGCGGCAGCCGGCCAATAGAAGCGGAGGGGCGGAGATGAGCGTGACGTAAACATCCCGCCCACCTCCTTCCTTCCGCATTGCCGGCGGGAGCCGCGGGACGCAGGTAAGATCTGTTCATCGTTCCCGGGGTGTCACACACTGCGATGTGTGGTACCGCGGGAACATTGAACAACCTCACGTTCAATTTTTAGCAATTGAACGACGTGCATGCAATGAACGTTTTAACGTTCAATCGCAATCGCACGTAGCTGTCACATGCTACAATATAACTTACGATGCCGGATGTGTGTCACTTACGACGTGACCCCGCCGACACATCATAAGATATATTGTAGCGTGTAAAGCCCGCTTAATGGATGCGACAATTCCGGGACAGCTGTAGGCTACTATTCTTAGCCAGGGGGGTCCCAATAACCATGGGACTCCCCAGGCTGAGAATACAGTCATATGAAAAAGTTTTGGCACCCGTATTAATGTTAACCTTTTTTCTTTATAACAATTTGGGTTTTTGCAACAGCTATTTCAGTTTTATATATCTAATAACTGATGGACTGAGTAATATTTCTGGATTGAAGTGAGGTTTATTGTACTAACAGAAAATGTGCAATCCGCATTTAAACAAAATTTGACCGGTGCAAAAGTATGGGCACCTCAACAGAAAAATGACATTAATATTTTGTAGATCCTCCTTTTGCAAAAATAACAGCCTCTAGTCGCTTCCTGTAGCTTTTAATGAGTTCCTGGATCCTGGATGAAGGTATATTTGACCATTCCTGTTTACAAAACAATTCCAGTTCAGTTAAGTTTGATGGTCTCCGAGCATGGACAGCACGCTTCAAATCATCCCACAGATTTTCAATGATATTCAGGTCTGGGGACTGGGATGGCCATTCCATAACATTGTAATTGTTCCTCTGCATGAATGCCTGAGTAGATTTGGAGCAGTGTTTTGGATCATTGTCTTGCTGAAATATCCATCCCCTGCGTAACTTCAACTTCGTCACTGATACTTGCACATTATTGTCAAGAATCTGCTGATACTGAGTTGAATCCATGTGACCCTCAACTTTAACAAGATTCCAGATGCCGGCATTGGCCACACAGCCCCAAAGCATGATGGAACCTCCACCAAATTTTACTGTGGGTAGAAAGTGCTTTTCTTGGAATGCCGTGTTTTTTTGCCTCCATGCATAACGCCTTTTTGTATGACTAAACAACTGAATCTTTGTTTCATCAATCCACAGGACCTTCTTCCAAAATGTAACTGGCTTGTCCAAATGTGCTTTTGCATACCTCAGGCGACTGTTTGTGGCCTACTTACAGAAACTGCTTCTTTCGCATCACTCTCCAATACAGCTTCTCCTTGTGCAAAGTGTGCTGTATTGTTGACCGATGCACAGTGACACCATCTGCAGCAAGATGATGCTGCAGGTCTTTGGAGGTGGTCTGTGGATTGTCCTTGACTGTTCTCACCATTCGTCTTCTCTGCCTTTCTGATATATTTCTTGGCCTGCCACTTCTGGGCTTAACAAGAACTGTACCTGTGTTCTTCCATTTCCTTACTATGTTCCTCACAGTGGAAACTGACAGTTTAAATCTCTGAGACAACTTTTTGTATCCTTCCCCTGAACAACTATGTTGAATAATCTTTGTTTTCAGATCATTTGAGAGTTGTTTTGAGGAGCCCATGATGCCACTCTTCATAGGAGATTCAAATAGGAGAACAACTTGCAAGTGGCCACCTTAAATACCTTTTCTCATGATTGGATACACCTGCCTATGAAGTTCAAAGCTCAATGAGGTTACAAAACCAATTTAGGGCTTTAGTAAGTCAGTAAAAAGTAGTTAGGAGTGTTCAAATCAAGAAATTGATAAGGGTGCCCATACTTTTGTACCGGTCAAATTTTGTTTAAATGCGGATTGCACAATTTCTGTTAGAACAATAAGCCTCATTTCAATCCAGAAATATTACTCAGTCCATCAGTTATTAGATATATGAAACTGAAATAGCTGTTGCAAAAACCCTAATTGTTATAAAGAAAAAAGGTTAACATTAATAGGGGTGCCCAAACTTTTTCATATGACTGTACCTTAGGTATACATGACTCCCATGTATACCCAGATGTCCCCAATAACAGTACTGCCCTGTATGCCCAGATGTCCCTGATAACAGTAGTAATGTAGTGTGACATGGCTCCCATGTACAGTGCCTACAAGTAGTATTCAACCCCCTGCAGATTTAGCAGGTTTACACATTCGGAATTAACTTGGCATTGTGACATTTGGACTGTAGATCAGCCTGGAAGTGTGAAATGCACTGCAGCAAAAAAGAATGTTATTTCTTTTTTTATTTTTTTTTTTAAAATTGTGAAAAGTTTATTCAGAGGGTCATTTATTATTCAACCCCTCAAACCACAAGAATTCTGTTTGGTTCCCCTAAAGTATTAAGAAGTATTTCAGGCACAAAGAACAATGAGCTTCACATGTTTGGATTATCTCTTTTTCCAACCTTTTCTGACTAATTAAGACCCTCCCCAAACTTGTGAACAGCACTCATACTTGGTGAACATGGGAAAGACAAAGGAGCATTCCAAGGCCATCAGAGACAAGATCGTGGAGGGTCACAAGGCTGGCAAGGGGTACAAAACCCTTTCCAAGGAGTTGGCCCTACCTGTCTCCACTGTTGGGAGCATCATCCGGAAATGGAAGGCTTATGGAACTACTGTTAGCCTTCCACGGCCTGGACAGCCTTTGAAAGTTTCCACCCGTGCCGAGGCCAGGCTTGTCCGAAGAGTCAAGGCTAACCCAAGGACAACAAGGAAGGAGCTCCGGGAAGATCTCATGGCAGTGGGGACATTGGTTTCAGTCAATACCATAAGTAACGTACTCCACCGCAATGGTCTCCGTTCCAGACGAGCACGTAAGGTACCTTTACTTTCAAAGCGTCATGTCAAGGCTCGTCTACAGTTTGCTCATGATCACTTGGAGGACTCTGAGACAGACTGGTTCAAGGTTTTCTGGTCTGATGAGACCAAGATCGAGATCTTTGGTGCCAACCACACACGTGACGTTTGGAGACTGGATGGCACTGCATACGACCCCAAGAATACCATCCCTACAGTCAAGCATGGTGGTGGTAGCATCATGCTGTGGGGCTGTTTCTCAGCCAAGGGGCCTGGCCATCTGGTCCGCATCCATGGGAAGATGGATAGCACGGCCTACCTGGAGATTTTGGCCAAGAACCTCCGCTCCTCCATCAAGGATCTTAAGATGGGTCGTCATTTCATCTTCCAACAAGACAACGACCCAAAGCACACAGCCAAGAAAACCAAGGCCTGGTTCAAGAGGGCAAAAAAATCAAGATGTTGCAGTGGCCTAGTCAGTCTCCTGACCTTAACCCAATTGAAAACTTGTGGAAGGAGCTCAAGATTAAAGTCCACATGAGACACCCAAAGAACCTAGATAACTTGGAGAAGATCTGCATGGAGGAGTGGGCCAAGATAACTCCAGAGACCTGTGCCGGCCTGATCAGGTCTTATAAAAGACGATTATTAGCTGTAATTGCAAACAAGGGTTATTCCACAAAATATTAAACCTAGGGGTTGAATAATAATTGACCCACACTTTTATGTTGAAAATTTATTAAAATTTAACTGAGCAACATAACTTGTTGGTTTGTAAGATTTATGCATCTGTTAATAAATCCTGCTCTTGTTTGAAGTTTGCAGGCTCTAACTTATTTGCATCTTATCAAACCTGCTAAATCTGCAGGGGGTTGAATACTACTTGTAGGCACTGTATACTCAGATGTCCCTGAAAAAAGTAGTGATGTGACATTGCTCCCATGTATCCTCAGATGTCCCCAATAACAATAGTGAAGTGATATGGCTCCCATGTATACTCAATCAAGAAATAACGTTTGGAACACCATTCTGAGTCTGAACTGGGTGCAAAAACCTAAAAAATCTACACTATATGGAGAGAAGATATGCACACCAGTGACTACCGTGTTTCCCCGAAAGTAAGGCCCTGTCTTACATTAATTTTACCCCCAAAAGTCCCACCCTGCCTTACTTTCGGGGGAGGCCTTACATTGGAAAAAAAATGACAATCCTCCCCCCTGCAGCCTCCCCATTGTTTGAGATCCGGCATCCACCCCTTCCTCCCCCCTGCAGCCTCCCCATTGTTTGAGATCCGGCATCCACCCCTTCCTCCCCCCTGCAGCCTCCCCATTGTTTGAGATCCGGCATCCACCCCTTCCTCCCCCCTGCAGCCTCCCCATTGTTTGAGATCCGGCATCCACCCCTTCCTCCCCCCTGCAGCCTCCCCATTGTTTGAGATCCGGCATCCACCCCTTCCTCCCCCCTGCAGCCTCCCCATTGTTTGAGATCTGGCATCCACCCCATCCTCCCCCTGCAGCCTCCCCATACAGTGGTTCTGCCCCCCACTCTGCCACCACACACACTGACACATACGGTACCGGTACAGCCCCACACGGCACCCACACACATATCGTACCGGTACCGTACACACACACACACTGACACATACAGCCCCATACGGCACCCATACACATACCGTACACACACACACACACACACACACACACACACAGAGTTTCGGAACTTACCGAAATCGGAGCGAGCCTGCAGGCGGTGACGTCGCGGCTGATTTCGGCCAATCAGCTGCGAGCCGGCTGACTGGCCAATCGCAGCTCGAGCTGAGGGCCAATCAGCTGCGAGCCGGCTGACTGGCCAATCGCAGCTCGAGCTGAGGGCCAATCAGCTGCGAGCCGGCTGACTGGCCAATCGCAGCTCGAGCTGAGGGCCAATCAGCTGCGAGCCGGCTGACTGGCCAATCACAGCTCGAGCTGATGGCCAGCAGGGAGCCTTGCGGGGGCCATTCACCGGAGGCGGACCACGGGTGGCACGAGACTGGAGAAGGCCTGGATGGAGCGAGGGAACAGCGGCAGCGGTAAGTTCCTGTACTTTCCCCAGGGACCCCCACCCATATGCGGCCTTACATTACGCCGCGACCACCACCCATAGGCGGCCTTACATTCCCCGGCCCCCCGCTACCCTGCCTTACAATCGGGGGGTGCCCTACATTGGCGGACCCCCCCGAAACCCCCACCCTGCCTTACTTTCGGGGGGGTCCTACTTTCGGGGAAACACGGTATGTAAGGGGAATACATGTAATAGCAGAAACTGCTGTGTGAATACTGACATGAAAAATCCAATAGCTATATGTAAGAGTGAAAATGTGAAAAATGGAATCTGCATTACTGCCATGAACATATGAATAAAGAGAAATTTAGCTACTGAATTGATCAATGCAATAGAGCCCCAACACTACGCCAAAGCATTTCTCTACGTTGGGGTCCCTAGCTTGTGTGTGTCCTTTCATGCAGTTAAAAAACTTACCATGTATGGGAAGCTGAGACCCAGGCTATGTATGCGTATAATGTGGACTGGCTATTGGGTGAGGCCGGGTTCACAAACGAAAGACTACAAATCAATCAAGAAATAACATCTGGAACACCATTCTGAGTCTGAACTGGGTGCAAAAACCTAACAAATCTACACTATATGGAGAGAAGGTATGCACACCAGTGACTATGTAAGGGGAATATATGAAAAGCAGAAATACTTTGGCATAGTGTTGGGGCTCTGTTGCATTGATCAATTAAGTAGCTAAATTTCTCTTTATTCATATGTTCATGGCAGTAATGCAGGTTCCATTTTCATATTTTCATTCTTACATATAGCTATTGGATTTTTCATGTCAGTATTCACACAGCAGTTTCTGCTATTTCATATATTCCCCTTACATAGTCACTGGTGTGCATACCTTCATCCCATGTATACTCAGATGTCCCCGATAACAATAATGATGTGACATGGCTCCCATGTATACTCAGATGTCCCCGATAACAATAGTGATGTGACATGGCTCCCATGTATACTCAGATGTCCCCGATAACAATAATGATGTGACATGGCTCCCATGTATACTCAGATGTCCCCGATAATAATAGTGATGTGACATGGCTCCCATGTATACTCAGATGTCCTTGATAACAGTAGTGATGTGACATTTCTCCCATGTATACTCAGATGTACCTTATAATAGTAGTGATGTGACATGGCTCCCATGTACAGTATATCCAAATGTCCCCGATAATAGTAGTGATGTGACGTGGTTCCGATGTATACCCAGATGTACCCAATAACAGTAGTGAGGTGACATGGCTCCTATGCATACCCAGATGTCCCGGATAACAGTAGTGATGTGATGTGGCTGCCAAGTATACTCAGATGGCCCCGATAATAGTAGTGATATGACGTAGCTGGCATGTATACTCAGATGTCCCCGATAAAAGTAGTGATGTGATATTGTTATCATATGTACCCAGGTGTCCCCAATAACAGTAGTGAGGTTACATGGCTGCCATGTATGTCCAGATGTCCCAAATAACATGTGACATGGCTCCCATGTGTTCCCAGATGTCCCCAATAACAGTAGTGACGTGACATGGCTCCCATGTATACCCAGATGTCCCCGATAACAGTGTTGTGACGTGGCTACCATGTCACCACACATGGTTGGTTTGAATATTCTAATGTAGAGAGACTACAGCACAGATGAAGGAAACCAATGGACAGTCCTCTGTTCTATGCAATGATCTGTTAGATACTAATCATCCCATGTCGCTTACTTTAACACTATCAGTTCTACAACAGAGCACGCTGTGAAGGCTGAGCAGAACGGATAGGATGATGTGCACCATAGAAAGCCCGATTACACAGAGAGCCTATCTAAACACGGTAAATATTTAGCCACCCACACTGAAAGCGAGTAATACACACAGCACTTTCCTCTGATTACTTTGGGTGTTTGCCACAAACTGTCAGGTCATTGAGGGATTGCATGATGTCTAAAGAAGTGAATTGGTTACTGTTTCCCCATATGTGTGGTCAGAGAAAGAACGAATCAATAGGAAGTGGAAGTGGCCGTAGATTACACCACGACCTTACATCGGGGAACAGTAAGAAGCTCAAGCATAGTTTCCCCTCCAATATCAATTAACACATCAAATTCCATAAAAATACAGTGGTAATTCATCTTTAGGCTCACAACATGAAAAAAACTGACCTAGGTAAAAGATATCATATGCACCATTATGCTCAGATATTCTCACGGATCATATTGTTCTACAGTTTTCAGACCATACTCCTGGTGAGATGTTACCTGTGAATGTGAGTATTAAAATGATCCCAGACATTAGGGAGGACCTACATCGGGTTTCAACCATCTCAGATGGAGCTTTCCCACTGCCTTATTTATCCTGATCTGGTTTGGGGTTAGGGGGCAACAGCCAGGGATTGTGTCCAGCCTTCAGCTAAGACCTGGTGCTGCTGCTTGATCCATGAGTGAAAGGTATCTGTGTACCGGGCCGAAACCCCCACAGGACAGAAGAGAAAAAGCTGAAAATGAATCCATGAAAAATATGCACAGAATACTCAGCGTACCCACAAGCCCACGTGCACGCATGGAGTATTTGTTACGTTTTGACACTAGTATTTTTGCTGCATAGAAAATATAGCGTCTTACAGTTCCAGCAAATCCAGATATATCTCTGTATAGGGAGTGGTGATAGTAATCAAGCCCTGCACTCCCTTGCCAAAAACTGGAAGTGAGCGGCGGCAGGGGACGATATACAGTCATGGCCGAAAGTGTTGGCACCCTTGACTGTTTCAGAAAATTAAGTATTTCTCCCATTAAATTATTGAAATTACACGTCTTGTTACACACGTTTATTTTGTATGGATTTTTAATAACACAAATTAAAGTAAATTGGACATAATTTCACACAAAACCCCAAAAATGGGCAGGACAAAATTCTAAAATTTGGTTGCACACCCTTCGGAATAAACAACTGCAACCAATCGCTACCTCCAACCATCAACAAGATTCTTACACCTCTAAACTGGAAATTTGGACCACACTTCTTTTGCAAACTGCTCCAGGTCTTTTAATTTGAAGACGCCTTCTCCCAACAGCAATTTTAAGATCTCACCACAGATGTCCAAAGAGATTTAGATTAGGACTCATTGCTGCCACTTCAGAACTATCCAGCGCTTTGTTTCCAACTATGTCTGGATGTGTCTTGAAGTATGTTTTGGGTCATTGTCCTGCTGGATGACCCATTACTTAAGATGCAAATCCAGCATTCTGACACTGGGCACTACATTGTGACCCAAAATCCTTTGGTAATCTTCAGATTTCATGATGCCTTGCACACAGTCAAGGCTCACAGTGCAATAGGCAGCAAAATAATCCCAAAATATATTTGAGCCTCCACCATATTTGACTGTAGGTACTGTGCTCTGTTCTTTGTAGGCCTCATACTATTCTAGGCAAACAGTAGAATGATGAGCTTTACCAAAAAACTCTATCTTGGTCTTATCTATCCACAAGATGATTTCCCAAAAGGATTTTGGCTTACTCATATAGCTTTTGACAAACTGCAGTCTAGCTTTTTATGTCTCGATCTGTGCGGTCCTCCTGGGGCTTCTACTATAGTGTTTAATTCTATTTAAATGTTGACGGATAGTTTGCGCTGACATTGATGCACCCTGAGGCTGCAGGACAGCTTGAATTTCTTTGGAACTTTATTGGAGATGCTTATCCACCATCCGGACTATTCTGCGTTGCAACTTTTCATCAATTCTCTGCCGTCCACTTTCAGGGAGATTAGCTAAAGTGCCATGGGTTGTAAACTGGTTATATTGCGCAGAATGGACAAAGGAACATCAAGATCTACGGGGATAGACTTGTAATCTTGAAGTTGTTGATAGATTTCAACAATTTTGGTTTTCTTCAGACAGTTCTCATCTCCACTTTCTGTTCTCCATTCTTTGTGTGGCATACACAGACACACAATGCAAAGATTAACTTTTTTCTGGAACAATTTCAAGGGTGCCAACACTTTCGGCAATGAGTGGACCTTCATTTTCTCTTACAGCTGCTGCTTCAGTAAGCCAGCCAGAAATTATTTTAATGCTATTTACCTGCAGATTACCACTATATTTGAAGATAAATAAAATTTCTCTAGGTTCCCTCATAACCTTTTACTTAAGGTCCCATACACGCTCTGCAGTTCTTGATTCGTTTTTGGTGCAGTTTGTGGTGACCTTTTAGCCTATGTGCCCACGTGTGTGCGCTCTGCACAGCAGCGTAACGTCACTGCATGTGCGCTTCAGAGCGCAGCTGAAAAGCTCCGTTCAGCTTCGGTGACTGCAGAATTCATGCGCCCTGGCTGCAGCCCCTCCCATAGACAGAGCTGGGGCTGCATGCAAAGCGCATGAAAGAAGTGATATGTCACTTCTTAGAACGCAGCGCGTTCTAATACGTCACGTGGGCATGGATTAGGCACAATCTTCATAGATTATGCTGGGGACGCAGGACGCATGCAATTACGCTGCAGTGCAGAACACAGCGTAACTGCATGCAAATACGCTACGTGGGCACAGAGCCTTATTCACCACAAACTTCATGCTTTTCCTTCCCCAGCAAAATCTATGTGATTTCAGATTTACTGTGTGCACGTTGCCTTTTTTTGGCTTCAGTTTGGTGGTGACAACAAAAGTGCAGCATGTCAATTATTTTTGCGTTTTTCCCTGCGTTTTCTCCCACTGGTGTTGGTGCTGAGAAAAATACACATTGGATATGGATGACAGGTGAGAAAAAAAAAATATAAAAAATCACACACTCACATGACATATGGAATACCAAACGGATTTCACTTGTTTAACTTTTCTGGATGAAAATGTGACCGATTTATTATATGAAGATGTGAGGAAACTCATGTGTGTAAGGCCATGTGCGCATGTATGCGTTTTGCATGCGTTCTGAGTCCCTAGCAAAGTCTATGTGACTTGTGCAAATTCCATGTGCACATTGCGTTTTAGAGCGCAGCGATTTGCATGCTGAAATTTGTGGACGAATCGCTGCATTCTAAAAAGCAACATGTCACTTCTTTAGTGCGTTTTGGATACTTTTCCCACTCTATGGCAGAGCAAACATCCAGAACGCATGAATTCTGCATCCATTCCATATTCAAAATACTTCCAAAACACAGCTTTTCGGCAGCGTTTTGAAACGCACATGCAGTAACAAAAACCTGCGGAATATTTGTCACGGCACAACGCAGACGTTCGCACATGGCCTAAGAGCTCACTCACACTGGCATATAATATGGAGGAGTGCAATGTGAGAAAATCTCACATTGCACTCGGACCAATATTAATCAAGATCTGCGAGTTTTTTCTCAGCTCTAATCAGAATAAAGAAAAAAATTGCAGCATGCTGTGACTGGCAGTGTACCACGGATCACGAGCACCCATACAAGTCTATGGGAGCGTGGAAACATCTGATTTCACTCGGATGACATCAGTACAGTCTGATATACACAGAGACAGACAGTGGAGAAGATGGAGAAATTAATCTCTCCATATTCTCCTCACATGTGAGAGAATCGGAGTAAAGTATAATGACACTTGGCTTACGCTCGCAGCAGAGTGTCATCAGCGTATCGCATCCGATTCCATATGCTAGTGTAGAGGTTCCCAACCTCTCTGACCTTAAAAGCCACATCAAACTCCTGACCCTCACAATAGTGGCACCCAGTGACCACATTATCGATATAATGACAGCCAAAGCTTTTCCACATAAATCACACTCAGGCAATATACCAAGATCCAAGCAGGGCTGTGGAGTTGGTAAGCCAAACCTTCGACTCCCACTCCTCAATTACCCTTGCACCGACTCCGACTCTCCGACTCCTACATATATTGCTTATAGTTAAGTGAAAAATGTATTGTAGTACATGAACATGTGTATGTGAGCATCAGACATTTAATAATGTTTATGATACAATGATCAAGATAGAACATAAAATATATTTAATAAAATATAACTTTAGAACACAAATTGTAAATAAGCAATACACTACGTGATATACAGTAGATTACATATATATCTTGTGTGTATGTATATTATATATATATATATATATATATATATACATACATATATACATATATATATATATAATACATATTTACCATTTATTAGTTTTTTGTGTTCTAAAGTTGTATTTTTGCCACTTACATAGTTTATTAAATAGTGTTTGATATATATATATATATATATATATATATATATATATAATGTAAATTGTCTCTCCAGTAAAGGAGACAAACTCTAGCACAGCGCCACCTATTGGAAGTAGCGATCCTAAAAGTCACAAGTGGATTTTTAACAATCCTTTGCAATATGACTCAAGATATATAAGCCAGATCAGAATCCCAATTTGCAGACACGGTGTTTCGGGGTGCTTGCCCCTCGTCAGAGCAAAGTATGGGGGTGTCTGATCTGGCTCATGAGAAGCTTTGTGGGGACCACGGGGGAACACTATTCTCCTTAAGGAGACTTTGCAAGCCAGTCTGGCTGCCAAGTAAGGGGACTTATAGCTGCCACGCCCCTCTAAGAAATATTCAAATTGTCTCTCCAGTAAAAGAGACAAACTCTAGCACAGCGCCACCTATTGGAAGTAGCGATCCTAAAAGTCACAAGTGGATTTTTAACAATCCTTTGCAATATGACTCAGGATATATAAGCCAGATCAGAATCCCAATTTGCAGACACGGTGAGTATATAATGTAATACACTATGTAAGTGGCAAAAAATAGTTTTCAACAAAAACATACTAAATTACATTTGTGCAGACCATGAATTTGTTGTAAGATATAGAATTGCCTCCATCAGATCCTCCTTCATATATGACCTCAAATCTGACCTAATAATTTTAAGGCTAGAGAACAACCTCTCTAAACTAACTTGGGTTGGAGGCAAAGCCGTAACCACATGGGCAACATCGCTAACAATTTCCGGGTATAAAGGAATTGCCTCATGCACAGTCAGTTTTGATGAACGGTTGAATTTTTCTATTTCTTTGAGAGCAAGTGAAACATTTTACTGAAATCTGGTCAATCTGCTTGCTATAGGAGACAGAGTGAAATCTTGTTCCTTGCAGCAACGCTTTGCCTGCTCCATGTCATTCAAATACTTGTCATGTTAAACTCCTCATCTGATAAGGATGAAGATATGGCAGCAGTAGCACTGTCAGGACCCAAGTCCTCTTGCGCCTGGCAGTCCTGTAGCCACTCATCCTAACTGCTACCTCACTCAAAGCTTCTTTTCCTTTAGTAAGCTGTTGATCATCAAGCAGTATACGATGACTTGGGTCCACATAGACAGCTGCCAGAAGAATTTTATTTTCCAATAGCTGTGTCTCTCTCCATTGCATTGAAGCAGAAATGCCATCTGCGATTAAACCTCCTCTTTGGGACAGGCAAAATAGCAAGTTCTTTCATTCCCTTATGAAAATGCCAGGAGTTAAATCCTCAGCTTGTAATTTTTTAGTCACGGTAAATGGGTGATTAAGCAATTCCTTCAATTCAGCCACCTGTGTCCATTGACCTTCATTTAATGTTACTTGAGGGTTCACCATATCTATAAGAAACAATTTTAGCTCCAGCAATCGCTCAGTCATTAAATAAGTGCTGCCCCACCGAGTGGCTTGATCAACAATTGCCCCTTTCCCAGCTTGTCTCTTCAAGATGGAATCAATTTTAGGGGTTCTGGCGGCAATAACCAACTTCCTCACTTTTCCAATTAGATTTCCAGCATGTCCGCCCAGTTTCACACATCCGGCTTCTCGCCGGTTTGGCGGATGCGGCACACACGACAGTACAGTACGTTACAGTACAGTGGCAGCGCCGCAACTTCCGGGTCACATGCTCCGGTCACATGACAGCTTGTGACCGGCGTTTGTCGCACTGCCACTGTACTGTATACACTGTACTGGAGTGCGCCGCATCCGCCAAACCGGCGAAAAGCCGAATGTATGAAACCGAGGTCCCTCTTGCAGACTATCTCTTAGGCCCGTTTCACACGTCAGTGAAAAACACTGACGTTTTTCACTGGCGTGTAAAACACGCACATGTCCCTCCGTGTGACGTGAATTACGGCACACGTGGGTTGTCTAAGTGCAATCCGGGCTCCGTTCTCCGTGGCCCGTGATTGCACCTAGAGATTAACTCACCTGTGCCCGCTCCCGCTCTACATGGTGCTGATCACTCCCGCGGTGCAGCATCCGGCCGGTGCTGACCCCCGCAGCAGCTGCTTCCGGGTCGGCTGTATCGTGCATCATGAATATGCGCGACAGTAATCAGCCGGCTCAGAAGCAGCAGGGAGAACAGGCTGCAGAGAGCGCGGCTGAAGCCGGGTGAGTAAAAATGTTTTTTATTTTATATGCACGTTTTTTTCTGGCACGTGTTTCACGGACCACACCACTGCGTGGTCCGTGGGGCATCAGTGATGCCAGAAAAAAATGGACATGTCTCCGTGTGGCAATCACGCACACGCGGGTACGCCGCACGGAGACACGTGCAGTGAAAAATCACTGATGTGTGAGCAGACCCATTGATTATAATGGGTCTGCGTATGTCAGTGATTCTGGTACGTTTTAAAAAAAGCAAAAACGTACCAGAATCACTGACGTGTGAAAGGGGCCTTAATGACAGCTGCAGCGTGTGCACAATACAGCGCATGTGATGAATATGAAAGTGTTTTGAAGCATCTTCAACAAGATCATCTAATCCTAAAGTATCATTTTGCTGTTCTTCTATTGTAATATCTGTTTGTTCCTCAGTTACATGAACAGCACTGTGGCCTTCCATCTCACACATACTAAATCCGAAATTTTTTCTAGCTGTTGTTCATTACTCTCATTCATCAGTGTAATTGTACTTGTGTTTGAAGCATTGTTCATTACAATGGCAAGAACCTGTTCTTTTTTGAGTTCGTAGTCTTGCAGAACTTTTTTCACTAAGGCCTCGAGAAACTGGCCGGTGTGATGAGCTTTAGTATATTTTACTGCCAGTGTCTTTCTAACAATTTCTATTTTGTCACAAACATATCGAACATTGATGGCAAAATAATTCAGTGAAATGCTGGGCATCCAGCAAAGGCAATGGGTGAAAAGATAGGACATTCAGACACAGCGTTTTGTGAGGATCCTCACAAAGAATGAGCAGTCAGTTTGCGTGGCCTTTTTCTAATCTGCTTTTGCTATTGAAAGCATTATTTATGAGCTCAAAAACCTTTCAGGTGATGCATTTTTTTAAAAAGCTGATCTGCTTTTGCAGCTGACAAACGTATCCTCAAAAAACGCAGCAAAAATGCTGTCTGAATGTAGCCTTAGATCAGGAATAGAACAGACATTTATAGGACATTAAATAACTTTCCCAAATTCCTATGAAAAAATATTCAGCACATTCTGCATTGCACTCCTGTCCCCAATTTATTATATATTTTAGGAGTCGGTGCATTTTATACTGACTCCGACTCCACCAAAATGAGCTCCGACTCCACAGCCCTGGATCCAAGGGTTCCTTCCTTGCCCCCATTTAGATTTGCTCTTCTATGTTGGACTACTCACAAAAGTTACCACCTGGAGACCTGCTGTGCATAGCTGTTTGCTAGCCCTGGTGTTTATGCACCAATCTGGTAGACAGCCGAGAGCCACACATCAAAGTTTCGGGGGCCACAGGCTGGGGTCCACTGCTCTAGTGTGGACCCCGGCCTTACTGTGAAAAATTATCTAAGAAGCACAAGAATACAAGTAGCTGTGAGGTTACTCACCGCCATCATAATCGTGTCACAAGCATTATACTTTGTATAAAAGCAGCTGGTGCCAAAGCTGTAATTTACCTGGCTTCAAGCTGCAGACATGTTTACTCACGTTCCACAAGCCATGATACAGAACACCACAATACCAGCCTGTGTGCACAGGTCCTGATAAATGGTCCCCGAGGCACTGATAACCGGAAATGAAGTGTATACGAGGCCCAGGTAGAAAGCAAGACCCTACTACACATTATATCATGGGACAAAGCCATAAAATACGGGACCTAGTTGACACAGGTACACGATACCTGGCTTTCCAGCAGACTATGGAGGTTGTGGGGTAAAATGTCAGCCAAGAGTTTAATGTTCATTTATCCAATAGACGATTAGATGACATTACCAAGAATAGCAGAAGAATAAAAGGCAATCGCATTAAACCGAAGCCGGCACTCTTGTACCCAGACAAATCCTTAGTCTTTTCTATATACAGCTCTGGCAAAAATTAAGAGACCACTGCACAGTTTTATAAAAGCCAGCTTCTCCACATGCCCGACAGCCATACCATTCCATTGTCAGTTGAATTACAACCAGAGTTTGCCTCATTCTACTTAATGTGCTTCTGATTAGGTGATCACCTGAACCAAATCTTATTTAACGAGGGAAAGTATAAAATCACTGCAGTGTTCTTCACAATCTTCTTGCAATAGGAC
Source organism: Anomaloglossus baeobatrachus (assembly GCF_048569485.1). Taxonomy (NCBI): domain Eukaryota; kingdom Metazoa; phylum Chordata; class Amphibia; order Anura; family Aromobatidae; genus Anomaloglossus; species Anomaloglossus baeobatrachus. Next base: position 570,524,847 of record NC_134354.1, on the reverse strand, counting down.
AAGCTGCATGGCAAATAAGTGCTAGTAATATCCCAAAAGTAATAAGAATGATAAAGTAACTTATAACCAGTTAAAAAAAAAAAAAAAAAAAGTCTTGCGTGCGGAGGGCTCAATTCTGGCTTTACTAGCAGAAGGATACAGTGAGCGTCATGTTGCCTCCATCCTTAAAATTTCTACAATGTCAGTCCATATAAATAAGGTCAAGCAGCAGACATTGGGGACAACAAAGCTATAGAGTGGCAGAGGGCGAAAGCAACTCTCCACTGATCGGGTTGACCGTCATCTTATTTGAATGTCACTCCGCAACCGCAGCATGACATCAAGTGACCTACTAAAGGAATGGCAAATGGCAGCTAGGGTGAAGTGCACGGCAAAAACAGTTTGTAACAGGCTCTTAGAGGCAGGGCTCAAGTCATGTAAAGCTAGAAAAAAGCCTTTCATCAATGAGAAGCAAAGGAGAACCAGGCTAAAGTTTGCCAAAGACCATAGGGATTGGACCATAGAGGATTTGAGTAAGGTAATCTTCTCTGATGAGTCTAATTTTCAGCTTTGCCCAACACCTGGTCGTCTAATGGTTAGATGGAGACCTGGAGAGGCGTACAAGCCACAGTGTCTTGCACCCACTGTGAAATTTGGTGAAGGATCAGTGATGAGCTGGGTATGCTTCAGTATGGCTGGAATTGGGCAGATTAACTTTTCAAAGTACGTATGAATCAAGCCGCATACAAGGTTATCCTAGAAAACCAGTTGCTTCCTTCTGCTCAGGCAATGTTCCCCAACTCTGAGGACTGTTTTTTTCCAGCAGGACAATGCACCATGACACACAGCTAGGTCAATCAATGTGTGGATAAAGGACCACCAAATCAAAACCCTGTGATGGCCAGCCCAATCTCCAGACCTGAACCCCATTCAAAACCTCTGGAATGTAATCAAGAGGAAGATGGATAGTCACAAGCCATCAAAGAAGAGCTGCTTAAATTTTTGCACCAGGAGTGGGCTTAAGGTCACCCAAAAGCAGTGTGAAAGACTGGTGGAAAGCATGCCAAGACGCATGAAAGCTGTGATTAAAATCATGATTATTCCACAAAATATTCATTTCTGAACTCTTCCTGAGTTAAAACATTCTTAGTATTGTTGTTTCTAAATGATTATGAACTTGCTTTCTTTGCATTATTTGAGGTCTGAAAGCAATGCATTGTTTTGTTATTTTGACTATTTCTCATATTCAGAAAATAAATAAATGTATTGCTTGGAAATTCAGAGACCTGTTGTCAGTAGCTTATAGAATAAAATTACAATTTACATTTTACTCAAAAATATACCTATAAAGAGAAAAATCTGAAAAATGGAAAAGTTTGCAGGTGTCTCTTAATTTTTTCCAGATCTGTATATGTTCATTGTGCCCGGAATATAAACCAAGGCTAGGCAAATCCCAGGAGCTCGGTCACCAATGCCCCTGGTGCTGGATCTCTTGGGTTATTTTTCTGAGGTCTAGGATTTATTGCCTCTTCACCATAATAGACACTGCTGGGTTTGTGTAATATATGACATCATTATCATAAGACATCGTCACTATGATCACATGACGTCATTGCCATCATCGTTACTTCACATCATTGCTATGATCACCACATGAAACCATCGCTATAAGTATCACACAACTTAATCATCATCATCTTGATCACTACTAGCATCAAAAGACATCATCACTATCATCATCACATCACATCATCACATGACATCATCGCCATGATCACCACATGTCATCACCATCATCATCCCATAATGTCATCGTCATCATCACATCACGTCATGATCATCATCATCACATGATATCATCATCATCACATATCATCATCATCATCACATGATGTCTTCACCATGGGACCTCATCCCCATCATCAGGTGACGTGATGCCCATCATCGTTATACCCATGACATATCGTTGCCACCATCACATTGGACATGGTGCAGGAGCCATATGGTTAGGGCCACAGCTGTATCATCACAAAGTGTAACATATCTTTCCATGTGATATAAATATGTAAAACCTGGAAAACTTTTCTAAAACTTTTTCCCCTTATTATAAGATGACTGGTTCCCATCGCTATAGGCAGCTCCGCCCTCCAGCACACGGGCTGTGCATTGCAGGAGGCATCAGTGGCAGGTGCCTGTACGCGGACACTGCTGGCACACTGACACCTGCCCTCACATGCCCTGCCAGAGCCACGTGACTGGCACCAGTAACTACCCACGTGTTGTTTCCAGGATCTACGCTCTGGTCACCATCCCGGCTTCTTACCAGAAGAAGATCTTGGAGCAGAAGTTGGCATTCTGCAGCGGGTTGTCTTTGCCCTCCGTATGTGTGAGCTCCATGCTCTGCGCATGCGCACTCACAGCCTCACTGCTCCCCTCAGCACCGGAGCCGCAGGACTGGTCAAAAGGGCGCCGCAGCCTCCTGCTTCACTCAGCCCGTACAGTGCACGGCCCCGCCCACCCCGCTATCCTGCCCTGTGATTGGACAGCTGGCGTGAGCGGCACCTAGAACCGCCCACTGATCAGGCGGGAGGGCGCGTCACATAGGAGAGGATTCATTTCCTCACATAAAGCGAATGTGGAGGTCCCGTCATGGAAGGGACGTTATGTGGCCAGGATACCCTGTACTGGCCGTGCTGTCACAATGCTCCCTGTACAGTGCGCGCCCCCTAGTGGCGGCTGCAGGCAGAGATAATCCTACAGGCTAAGTAAAGGAAGCAGTGGGTCTGGAGCACATCAGTACACAGCAGTCCAGACTGCACCCCCAGTGGTAGCTTTTTGACCATGCGTTTTTGATGCATTTATTTTCAGTAGAAACAAGCCAAAAACGCAAGAGGATAGAACATGCTGCATTTTTTTGTCAGAGGTTTGTGACAAATAACAGGCTACTTTCACACTACGTTTTTTAACATGCGTCCTGAACGTTTTTTTGCTGCAAAAGCGGATCCTATTTTTCCAAAGAGAAACGCATGTGTTATTTTACAGGATCCTGTCACTTGAAATTATGAGCAGGTATTGGAGTCAGAGAGAGAGAGAAAGACGCAGGCATTACCGCCCCCATAATTACCGCACACACGCAAACACTACCGCACCCATCATCACCGCACACACGCAAACACTACCGCACCCATCATCACCATACACATGCAGGCACTACCGCACCCGTCATCACTGCACACACGCAAACACTACCGCACCCATCATCACCGCACACATGCAAACACTACCGCACCCATCATCACCGCACACATGCAGGCATTACCGCCCCCATAATCACCGCACACACGCAAACACTACCGCACCCATCATCACCGCACACATGCAAACACTACCGCACCCATCATCACCGCACACATGCAGGCACTACCGCACCCATCATCACCGCACACACGCAAACACTACCACACCCATCATCGCCGCACACACACCGGCACTACCACACCCATCATCACTGCACACACGCAAACACTACCACACCCATCATCACTGCACACACCGGCACTACCACCCCCATCACCACCGCACACACACAGGCACTATTGCCCCTATCATCACCGCACACACGTAGGCACTACCACCCCCATCATCACCGCACACACGCAGGCACTAGTGCCCCATCATCACCGCCCGCACACAAGCACTACCGCCCCCATCATCACCGCACACACACACAGGCACTACCTGAGTGACGTCACTGTTGATCGCGTGACTCACTTCAGTTGCTGCATGGAGCTCACAGTGAGCAGCGGTGCTCTAAGGCCGCTCCTGTCAGCTTCATGTAGCAGAGTTGGATGCGTCGTGGGAGCTCGTGTGGATTACGTCGGACCTGAAGGGGTATTTGGGGATTTTAATAAAGTGGTATATGTGTTTATTTACTTTCACTTACAGGTTAATCAATAGAGGGATCTCATAGACGCCTGCCATGATTAACCTAGGACTTAGTGGCACCTATGGGCTGCCATTAACTCCTTATTACCCCGATTGCCACCACACCAGGGCAATTTGGGATGAGCCGGGTAGAGCCCCGGGACTGTCGCATCTAGTGGATGTGGCAATTCCGGGTGGCTGCTGGCTGATATTTTTAGGCTGGGGAGCTCCCCATAACGTGGGGCTCCCCATCCTGAGAATACCAGCCTTCAGCAGTGTGGCTTTACTTTGGCTGGTATCAAAATTGGGGGGAACTGCACGCCGTTTTTTTAAATTATTTATTTATTGTACTGCATGATATAGACCCGACCACCGGCAGCTGTGATTGATTGCAGTGAGACAGCTGTCATTCAACATGGACGTGTCGGACTGCAACCAATCATAGGTGCCGGTGGGCGGGGAAAGCATTGAATACGAGATGAAAAAATGAATGTCCGGCATTTTCAAAAGAGGAGAAGCTGCTAGAGCAGTGTGACAGCCGTGCAGCACTGTTCCGGTGATCGGTGAGTATGAAGGAGGGGGGGAGGGAGACACAGAGACAGAGAGAGGAGAGAGATATAGAGACAGAGAGAGAGACTCTGATCATGCCAGGCTGGTTTGTGCCAAACAGGATCCTGTCTATCAGCATGCCAGCGTTTGCGTGCAGTATAGTCAGGATCCAGTGACAAACAGCATTTGGACGCAGCTCAAAAACACTACAAGTAGCGTTTTTGAAAAATGTTTAAATACTGCAACTCGCTGGATCCTCACTATAATGCATGCAAACGCATGTCAACGCATGTTGACGCGCGTCCATTGCAAATGCATTGAAATTAAAATGGATTTGCACTGGATCCGCTTTTGCTGCAAAAAAACGTTCAGAACGCATGTTAAAAAAACGTAGTGTGAAAGTAGCATAAGCTGCAGACAAAAATACTGCAACGTGTGCACAGTAAATCTGACTTCTCATAAACTTTGGAAAGAAGTCAAAAATGAGAACTTTCGGACAACAAAACTGCACCAAGAAATGCAGCAAAAACGTAGCGTGCGCTTGTAGCCTTACAGTAAACAGAGTTTAAGTAGGATTTAGTTCTGTTCTATTGGCCACATCTGGGAGTTGATTACTCTTGGATAGCACACACCTGACACGTAAACTGCTGACAAGCAGGAGGAGAGAGGTAAGCAGCAACTGCTGTATAAAAATCAGTGGGCTAAAGAAGGTGGCTAGTATCTCAGGAGTTAACATCTCATCTGGAGTGTAATTACTGCACTTGTTCAGGCTCTTGTGATCGACCTTCTTGTCAACAAGCTGTACCCTATGTAAGATAAAAGTTCTCCTAGCAGAATTACAACACATAGAAAAAGTAAGTCATTTGCAAACTTGTTTATTTTCATCCTGCTATCCCGCAGTGACTACCAGGTCTCCATGGGAACCCCCGGCGAGTGCCACAACACATAGGGTACACTTTACAACGGTGGGCCCTTGCACTAGGGAAAGGGGAGCAAGTCACCTCCTAAACCCACCTGAGACTGATCTCTCCACTCCCTAACGTCCCTATACGGGATCCTTCACCCTGTCACCAATCACGTGCCTATCCCTGTGTTTCCTTGGACTCAGCCCTGTATAGTGCATAGAGCAGCGGAAACGCTAGTCTCACTCTAGGTTAAAGACACAGAGAGAATAAGACAGACAGTGTAAAATAATCACAATCATACAAAGCACTCCAAATAACAAGAGGTAATAATGAGGAACGGAACAGAGGGGAAAACCAAAGAGGACTAAGGAAGGGAAACAGCATAACTTTCACTCAGTAAATGTTCTCTAAATGGCTCCTGGTCCTCAGCTCACAGGTTCCCTCTAGAGGCAAGTATAGCAGAAACTATCACCAGCGGTTACCTGGACTAAGAGGGAAGTCTTTATAGCAAAGCGAATTAGCAATAGATAACAGTTGACTATTGCTTACACTCAGAGTTTCAGGAGACCAGAGGATCTACTTAACCCTAGCAGCACTGGATAAAGGAGAATCTGCACAGCCAGCAGTATTAACCTGAGCAAGTGTGTATGAAGCCCTGCGCTGTGATCTCCTGACACCAGAAATGGGAGGGACCCCTCTCTGTCTTGGTACCCTCGTGACAGCTGTCTAACTATCCCTATTTCATAACATCAGAATAATCCCTTAACGACTGCCAATACATAATAAAACAGCAGCGGTAAGGGGCCTAAGTTAATAGCGCTCCCCGCAGGCGAAAAAATCCCATGGGTATATGACGAATGACGCCCGCGGGTATCTGTCCCAACTAGGTTTGGAATCGATTGGGGCCAATTTACCCCTTAAATACCAATTGCAACAGTGGCATCTAAGTGGCTACAAGTGGATTAAAAGAGCCCTTTGACAGGATCGGCCCACCATAATCGCAATTGCGGGTGTTGATCGTTGCACCAGAGGTCATCTGATGTATTGTTGTCTGTTAGATCCTGCTATAAGCAGGGTCTAACAGGCTCTGTCAGTGAGACACTGACAGGTCTCGCATGCTCCAGTACAAAAGTACTGCAATACATTAGACCAATGTACAAACTAAATAATATTCATGTCCCACAGTGACGCTAAGTGAAAAAATAAAAAGAAAATATGTAAAAAAAAAATAAAAGTAAAAGCAAAGACAAAAATGCGCACACAAATCCTGAAAAACAGTTTCCCACTACAAAATTCAGCAATTGCATTTAAACAAAAAAAAAAAAAAAAAAGTACACATAATTGTTATTGCCTCATCTGAAACGACCTGATCTATAAAACTGTCACATTATTTATTCCATACAGTGAACAACGTACAAACAATAAAAAAAGACTTAAAAAATGTTGCTTTTTCATCATACTAACACAAAAATTGAAGCAATAAAAAAAAATTTGTATATAAAAAAAGGGTATACATGCAAACGCCAATCTGTCCCACTATAAAACAAACCCTAATATGGCTCATTCTGAAGAATAATAAAAAAATTACAGCTCATAGAATATAATGATGCAAAAACAAATTATTTTTTGTAAAATATTGTTTTTAGAATGTTAAAAGTTAAAAATAATACAGTGGAAACTCGGTTTACGAGTAACCCGGTTTGCGAGTATTTCGCTATACGAGCAAAGCTTGCTGTATATTTGTAACTCAGTTTACGAGAAAGCTTTGCCGTACGAGCAAATACCGCACACACTTCCGGTTCCGTACTTTCACTGCGCTCTGACCCACTCTTGCAGTCCGCACAAACACGCACAAACACGCACAAACATGCACACACATGCACACACATGCACACACACGCACACACACGCACACACACATATTATGCTCACCTTACCTTCCGTTCCATCGCCGGCCACATGGTTCTTGTAGTTCACCAGTACAGGATGTGTATCGGGTAACCATCGCATCGATGGAGGAACTTCCGCTGTCAGTCACTACTGAAAGGCCAATCAGAGGCAAGCGGCTCCTGCCTTTGATGTCAGCGCTCTGGCAGCGGAAGCTCGGACATCGGTCGCGTTGGTTACCCGATACACATCCTGTATCGGCGAACTACAAGATTTGGGAGGCCGGCGATAGAACGGAAGGTAAGGTGAGCATAATATGTGTGTGCGTGCGTGTTTGTTTGTGTGTGTTTGTGCGTGTTTGTGTGTGTTTGTGCATAAGTGGAATGGCACAATAGGGGACCAGGATGGGACATTGCACAAGTTGTGGAACGAATTGTCTGAGCTAGCATTATTTACTATGAAAAATTTTGCTATGCTAGACAAGTAACTTGGTTTGCAAGCATATTCCCAGAACGGATTGTTCTCGTAAACCAAGGTTCCACTGTATATAAATCTGGTTTCGATGCAATCGTACTGACCCGTAGAATAAATCGGTCTTATCACTTTTACAGCATGGTGAATAGCAGAAAGAAATATATGTATATACAGTGTGTCCACCCATATCCTGTCCATCGCCATTAAGTTGAGAACGGCGGCAGCTATAGGCATAGAAGTGGTGTCTAGGTATAGTAAAGTAGCCATGCGCTACGCAATGAAACCACCTATAGCGCCACCTGGTGGAAAACAGCGCAGTTAGCATTTTTATCTCAAAAACGGAACGAGATAGAGAAAAAAAGTGAATTAAAAAATTGTTGGGCATCATCAATTCAATACGAATCGACACTTGCATACAGAAATGCTATGATATGTAACCCATGACCCCCCCAAAACATTGAATGCTGGTCACGCATATGGCGCTCATTTAACTTTCATGCTCAAAGTGGCCACCGTCAGCTGCAATGCACATCTGGACTCTGGACAGCATACTGTATCTTGCTGCACGTTGTGCAATATGGTAGGTGACACGTTTGCACAAGCATCTGTAATACGTCGTCGTAGGTCCTGCAATGTTGGTGGAGGGGTTGCATACACCTGCTTTTTGATGTGACCTCACAGAAAGAAGTCCAATGGGGTCAGGTCAGGTGAGCGTGGAGGCCACTCCATGTAACGACCATACCTAATGACTTATAGGAAGGTCTCCATGAGGTATCGCTTCACGTCCACAGCCTTGTGAGTTTTACACGTTTTAATCATAGCATTTCTGTATGCAAGGTGTCGACTCGTATTGAATTAATGATGCCCTACAACCAGGGGTGGGATTCAGCCGGTTCTGTCCGGTTCGGGAGAACCGGTTCTTAAAATAGCAGCCGGTTCCCCGAACTGGCAAGAAACAGCTCCGGCGATCCGGTTCCCTGTATTCATTTGTGTTAGTGTCTTTAAGAAAGACACTGACACAAATGAATCCCTGTACCTCCGTGCTGCACTTCCGGGTACAGTGGAGCCTGTCTGCTCCCTGACTCGGCATGCAGCGACGCGCTGATGCTGCAGAGGTCACGGCAGTGTGAGGAGGTAGCTCCTCCTCCTGCCATCTGTCAGCGTCAGCGTGCCTGCAGAGTGCCGCGGAGGACGGAAGACAGGAGAAGCTGCCGATGCTTGCAGCAGGTAAGCGCTCAGTGGGCCGAAGATGCAGGGGAGCAGGGAGAGGAGCCGCATAAGATGGCAGCTTTATGTGGCTATATGGGGAGAGGCCACATAAGGTGGGAGCGCTATATGGGGAGAGGGGCCACATTAAGATGGGAGCTATATGGGGAGAGGGGCCACATAAGATGGGAGCTATATGGGAAAAGGAGCCATATGGGACAGGATCTGCAGGGAAAAAGGAGCACATGAGATGAGATCTGCAGGGGAAAGAGGCCATAATAGGATGAGATCTGCACAGGGAAAGATGCCATAATAGGATTGTATCTGCAGGGGGAAAAAGGCCATAATAGGATGGTATCTGAAGGGGAAAGAAGCCATAATGGGATGGGATCTGCAGGGGGAAAGAGGCCATAATGGGATGGGATCTGCAAGGGAAAGAGGCCATAATGGGATGGGATCTGCAGGGGGAAAGAGGCCATAATGGGATGGGATCTGCAGGGGGAAAGAGGCCATAATGGGATGGGATCTGCAGGGGGAAAGAGGCCATGATGGGATGGGATCTGCAGGGGAAAGAGGCCATAATGGGATGGGATCTGCTGGGGAAAGAGGCCATAATGGGATGGGATCTGCAAGGGAAAGAGGCCATAATGGAATGGGATCTGTAGGGGGGAAGGATATTTTACTTTAAATTACTTGTATTTTTTGGTTGAGGAAGGTGCGTGAAAATGGGTGTGGCTAACAAAATGGGTGTGGTTACAGAATGGGTGTGGTTTTCAAATGGGCGGGGTTTACAGATAACCTGTTGTTAAAAATTTGAATCCCACCCCTGCCTACAACTTTGTAATTCACTTTTTTCTCTATCTCGTTTTGTTTTCGAGATAAAAATACTAACTCCGTTGTTTTCCATCAGGTGGCGCTATTGGTAGTTTCATTGTGTAGCGCATGGATACTTTACCTAGACACCACTTCTATGCCTATAGCTGCCACCGTTCTCAAGTTAATGGCAGTGGACAGGCTGATTTTTGTTCAATCTGTGTCTGAAAAATCTGAATAAAAAGCGAATAAACAACGTTATATGCCCCAAAATGGTACCAAAAATCTCCAACTCGATGCACAAAACATAAGTCCCTATTTAGCTCTGTTCACTAAAAATTAAAAAGGTTACAGCTCTCAGAATATGGCAATAAAAACACTATTTATTATAAAAAAAGCATGTTATTGTGTGATAGAAGCAGAACATAAAAAAAATATAAATCTGATATTCCTGTAATTGCACTGACCCAAAGAATAAAACCATCCTATCTCTAATACAGCATGGTGAACAGCGCAATAATAAAAAAATAACTATTCCTGTACTGTCTATTTCTTCATTCTCTTTTCCAAACATCGGAATAAGCCTAAGTTTACATTTATCCTGCGCTCTCTGCTGAGCACTTACGTCGGGACCTCCATGTAGATCTCAAAACTGAGATTCAGACAAAACCCCTGATGGAACCACTGACTATAAGACAGAGGCACTTTGGACTCATCAAATTAGGCGTTTTTGTAGCGCACAGTGTGTACAACCACATCTTTGTGCACGCCTAAAAAGATTGACACCAGCAAAACAACCTCCAAACGAAGTCCAAAGTGACTGCATCTGCCTTATTATAGTGAGTAGTTCAATTAGGAGTTTCGTCTTATCACATTTTTGGGTGATTTACGTGGAAACCCCGAAGTACAGTAAGCGCTCAGTGTAGAACACAAAAATGTGATCCCAGCCCTATACTTAAAGCAATCAAAAAGTTCTGTACCCAAAATGTTGAGACGTAAGGAGATTTGATCCAGCTTCATGAGCAAAATTTCCTTTGTTGCAGATAAGTGTAAAAGTCCCGGAAGGATAACAAAGATTAAAATCCCTTAATATCCATGGCACTCTCTTTAATCTTCATTATCCTTCCTGCAGTTTTAAATTTATCAGCAATAAAGGAAATTTTACTTATGCAGCTGGATCAAATCTCCTTTCTTCTGGATTTTCACGTCTCAAGAAAGACGACTCTGTGCTCCTAGTATCCTAAATAAAGACTCCCGTGAACTGGATTTTTACCTCTATCAGTACACCAAAATGTTTCCAATAAAAAATACCCCTATCTTATCCCACATAAAACCAGCTACCACCCACATCCATCATCTATCACTGGAAATATAGGTGGGTCCTACACTACTTGTAGTACAAATGTAGCACCCAGGGATCCCTAGTGGATCAAAATAATCAAATAATCAATAGTTTGTTTGCCATACTGATCCAATTAGGTAGAGACTTAAGGCGCCGTCACACACAGAGATAAATCTTTGGCAGATCTGTGGTTGCAGTGAAATCATGGACATATTGTTCCATTTGTACACAGCCACAAACCTGGCACTGATTGTCCACAATTTCACTGCAACCACAGATCTGCTGCAGATTTATCTCTGTGTGTGACAGGGCCTTTACTGTTATGTAGGTGACAACAGCTCAGTTTGGTCCTTCCAACCCTGACAAAAATGGCTTCTTAGAGCAGGGTCATTCCACCTGGTGTCAGTAGCCCACCTACGGAACTCTAAATAAAATTTCTCAGCAAGCCAGTCCTCCTCCTGGAGCTTGCATAGTTTTGACTCAGCAAAAGAGACACAGTCAGGATCGTCATAGACGAGACCCAGAGCTGCAAAATACCCATCTACCAACCAGAGTGACTGTGAGACGGTAAAAAGGGAAAGGCCCAGGATTGAGGATCACCTTGAAGGAGTGAGATAATAAAGCCTAACTATTGTTCTTCACCTCTAGAAGAATATGAACAAAGCTTGTAATAAAGTTTCCAAACCAGAAACTTATCACGTCCCCCCGAAAACCTATCCGAGAGAGCCACCTTAGGTTTCAGTTCAGCCTGGTTAGCTGCCGAGAACAACAGACCCAGTGACTGCTATTGCTGATGCAAAAATTCAGACCACAGATCTGTCAAAGAGACAGAGTATACAACGGATCAGCAAGAGTGGCGACAGGATCCATGAAAAATCCTGAAAAAAATGTGGGCCAGCTATAATGTTATGCCAGAGTGGGGACCACTCAGCACAAGAGGATGGGTACACCAGGGAAGATGTAAAGGAAACGCCTGACGATAGGGAGAGGGGTCACCACCTGAACTCACCTGTGCCACAATGGGTGACGTAGAACTGGCAATGGGACTCCTATATTGGCCCTCAAGCTAGGGGAGTCCCTAATTCCCACAGATATGCTTTATAGTGGCGAGGTCTGGATCGCCAGCATAGCCCTAACTGCTGAATAGCCCTGATCTAATACCCCCTCATCCCCAACCCAGGATGGGGCCAGGATTGGCATGGTTAATCCCACACAATAGACAGGGAGAAACCAAAACTCAGACCAAGCACTCACAGGAGGTAAATAAAAAGGAGGAAATAATAAACGACAAAAGTGTTTCCACAACACACCAGACTTGCATACAGCAGTACACCAGAGAATAGATCACTATGCACAATGATTGGAATTGCATAAGCTATTTTTGGCATAGAGAAGCAGATTCCACCATCTTTTAAAGGGCAGAGGCAGCCATGATAGGCCTTCATATGACCCAACTCGTGACCCAAGCAGCAATTCACAGGTCAGCAGGAATTAACTCCTACTAGACCGACCACCAGCAAACTCACAACTGGGCGACGCCAGGCTCTAACTGAGCAACTAAAAGAGCACCTTGTGGAATGTCAGACTTTGCAGTGTGAACAGAGTTAGAAGATGCCTTGACACCTTGTAAGTTTACAGCTGAACACCGTGTGACAACCTGTGGCTGATCTTTCAACTTCCTAACATCCCTAAACAGTTCCTTCCCCCCATGCACCACCACGTACCTAGGTTCTGGCTGACCCTGGACTAGCCCTGTTAGTGGGCGGGCCAGCAAGACACTTGTCTTCTATTATAAAGACAACATGAGGAAGGGGAACAAACAAGGGAAACAGATTTAATATAGAACACAAATTTTTCTAAATTCCAGCTCTTATGCTGGAAAGATCACCACTGCTTTCTCCAAAGGCAACTCCTTCTCAGGTCAGCTTAGAATGAACTATAGCCGGCATAGGAATGAGTGACGAGGCAGTGGCTTCAGCTGAGATTACAACTACCTGTTTAATCACAGAAGGATAAAAAGGAACCTTAACTCCTTCAGCATCGGATATAAATAAATAAGCTAAAACTCAGGGTAAAACACGAGTAGGCACTCAAGATGATCTGTGATCAACTAAACGTTTTCATCTAGCCATTAGATAAGTGATAACTTGCCGATTTGGTGTACAATCGTTGGGACCAACACCTATTGGCAGAATAGGAAATGTTTATCACATTTACAAAATAGAGGCATTTATTCTCTATTAGGCTGCTGAAAAAAATCAGAGTGCAGCCACATATTGAATTTCTAGAGCAGCGGTCAAGCATATGCACTGCGCTCCATTCTATTGGGGATAAAAGTGCCCCATTTTACCAATGTTTCAGGTCCCAGACATTGGACCTCCACCAATCAACAAGTTATCACCAAACTTTTAGAAATGTAATATTTATTTTCACCAGACAACCCCTTTAAAGGGATCCTACCACCAGTTTTTTTCCCTTCAAACTAGAGGCAGTGCCATAATGGCGCTCGTTTACTGATTAAAATGACAATTTGTGCACAGGTTTGAGCATCGGGGCGAGCTTTTCTGGGTCGAGTCCTTTGTGATGATTCCTACTCCTGCCTGGATTCCATTCTTCATTTAAATTTTACATCACAGTCACCAGTACTTGTGTTGGTGGCATGTGCACATTGCTATTGTAACATTATCTTCAATAAAATGGCGCCGGAATCAGTGCATGCATGTATCGCGATCTCCGCCGTCATTTTATAGAGAATACTGTGAAGATGACTATGAGCGGCAGCGCATGCGCTGATGAAAAAGAAATTTCAATGTGTGCATGCGCTGCCACTCATTCGCCTCCATAATGTCTTCAATAAAATTGCACTGGTGGTCACAGTACGTACATGCGCTGACTCCGCTGCCATTTTATTTAAAACAACGTCACAATAGCAATGTGCACGCGCCGTCAACAGTGGTAATGGTGGCTGCATCAAAAATTTTAAATGAAGTACTCAAGACAGGAGGAGGAATCATCACAGAGGACCCGATCGACAAAGTCTCTTCCCGATGTTCAAGCTTGGGCAGAAATTACGTCATTTCTGTAGTTTTGAAGATTGAATATTCTGCAATGAAGGCTCGGATTTCTCAACTAAACTAAATTCCCTTTAGCTTCCAGCTTTTGCACCAGTTTTTATAAATTTCCCCCCATAAGTGTGCCCTTCATTATTTACAAAAGCCAAGAAAAGCCAAAGTTACCATAGACAGCTACTAATTCTCTCAGTGTGTGTGACTTGCAGGTATACAAAGTCTGGTCCAGAAAAGTGTGTTATTGAGTTGTCTCCATCGCCCATTGTTCATATTTACTACATGTGAATAATAGATGAACCTTTTATGAGTTCATAATACGACTTTGTGTCCAAAGCAGCAGATGTTTGGAGAGGCTCCACACAGCCTCATGACTTCTCCAATGAGCCTTTGACTGACTATTGCACAACGTCTTATATTTAACTACAAACAAAATGATTAACTGAAAACAAATGTAAAATTGACCTGTGTGTTATAATCATTAAACGGAAACTGAAATCACTCCAATAGCAAAGTAGTTGTGTAAGGCAACAAAGGAGTCTTTTTTATTCTACAAATCTTTAATTTGTGAAGGCATATTTATACTGTAGTCATGGGAAAAGAAACCATAGGTGTGTATATATTTATAGTCATATGGCCACTGTTATTCGTCATGCACAACACAGCCCTCATTTCCCGTTAATTACTTAGCCGTCTGAAGGTGGAGAGAAAGAAGCCGGCGCTGATTGGTCGCTGGGAATCGCTTATCATAACCAGGAACGCAAGTTTTGACATCGCTAGAACCGCACTGGAGGTGAGTATAGGCTTTGCTATTTTTATGGGGGCAAACATAGAGAATGAGAAGAGGTTGCCCAAGTAGTGGATAACCCTATTAAGGACCAAGCAGTTTAGGTAACAAAGACGTCTAATTTTATTTGCTGACATGCTTGTTTTTCTTTACCTTCTAGGTTTCGGTAGACGTATGACACCTTGTTCTTTGCTGGACTAGTGCTTTCTAGAATAGGCATTTCTGATCACATAAAATGTAATTTAAACCAAATGCAATACAACATGCAGTGTACATTTTATGGTAATTACGGTAGGATTTGACAATTACTGAGATATCTTTTAATGTTTTATTTAAAAAGAATGTTTATGTAAAAATATATTTTTTACTAGGCGTATATAAACAGTAATTCAGACAGGACAAGCCTAGAGGCTGTTGTTAGGATCCAGGCTGTCAAATAAAATGTCTGTCCTCATACTTATCAAGGCAAAGAAGTATTCCTAAATTAGAGAACTATTCTCTATTCCTAGGTCCATATGGGATAACTTACTGATCACTGGAGGTCTGAACAGATCTGCAGAGCTATGCCTTGAATGGCACAGGAGGGCACATACTCTACCTCCAAGCCATTCATTGCCTATGGGACTGCCAGAGAAAAATGAGCGCAGCATTCGATCCCTCTTGACATTCACATAGAAAAAGAATGGAGCGGAGGCCGAGCGTATACATCTTTGTTTCATTTAAGACGGAGCTCTGCAGAGCCTCTTTCTCGGGATCCAGAGCCCAATTCTCTGGATCATTGTGGAGCTATAGATGGGTGATAACTTTCTATCCTGGGAATATTCCATTAAATATTATAATAAAAATGAAATTATGTTGATTGTGACATTATAATATTTCATAGCTTGTGTTCTTTTGTTATTAATATTACAAAATGTGAATTCAAGTTATCATCCCAAAAGTAACAGAAAGCATCAAACTGAAAACGTCTTTGATTCTAATATAGGCATCCAAGAAAGTCGGTGGGAAATGTTGACTCTTGCAGGGTGTTAACATCTTCTGCACCACACAGAAATATTTGGGGTTGATAACTTTTTATTTTTACATCAATGCAGCAATATTGGGCCTTGTGTTGTGTGTGACAAGTTACGGTATACTTTCTGCATGTACCACTTTGGGTACATACACGTTAATGTTTAATTTTTATTCATTTAGTTTTGTGGTGAGAAGTAAAAATACCATTCTGCCATTTTTTCCATTTTTTTACATTGCTTTTTACTGACTAAAAAGTGGTTTGGTGTCATTTTTTATTCAGAAAAATGTTTAAAACTCTTAATTTTATTTTTCACGTGCAACACACACATAGGGGGAGCGTCATCAGTCCAGCAGCGCAAGTTGGGGAGACGTCGGCGGGACGTTCTCCTATGACCAATCCTCTTCATCACCTTATACCAAGGTCGATTTTGTGTGAAGCAGCATTTCAGGGTAAAATATGGATATTTATAATGATGGAGTCTATATCTGATTCTAGCTGACCATCCTTTGGGCATCATGAATCATTCAACAGGTTTCATTTGATTCAGTCAATTTGATAAATATTTACCTTCCTTCTCTAATGGCACCTGTGATTGGTTCCAGTCGTCATATACCGTAGGTACAAAATATGTCATCGATGTAGCCAAGTAAACAAACTCTCAAAAGAAGCTCCCCAGTAAAATCTCAGGAATAGTGGACAATTGAACTCCTTCATTACTGGACTATTTTATGATTTTTCCTCCCCTTCTTCCAAGAGTCATACATTGTTTTATTTTTTTCCGGCCACATACCTTATGAGGGATTCTTTTTTGCAGGACAAGTTGTACTTTTATCACATGATGCGCTGGAAAGTGGTGAAAAACTCCAAGTGCATTGAAATTGCAAAATAAGGGCAATTCTACATTTTTTTTTAATTTACCATGTTTATTTTACAGTAAAACTGACCTGGTAATATGATTCTCCAGATTAACACGATTACACAGATCCCAAACATGCATAATTTTTTTTTATTTATGTGGTGAAACTTTGGGGGGAAATTTTTTTATAAATAAAAAAAAGTTTGCTTTTGTCACCATTTTCTGAGACCCATAATGTTTTAAACTTTTAGGATATTGGGCTGTGTGATGGCTTAATTTATTGTATCCTGATTAGCGATGGGCAGACCCGGACTGTAAAAGTCCGGATCTATGCGGTTTCAAATGTAGCCAAGTGCTGGACCCGAGCGCAAAATTCTCAGGAAATTCCTGCTAATGATCTGTATCTAGCACTCGGGAAATAAAAAAATAAAGGAAAAATAAAGAAAATAAGAATGAAGCAAGCACTTCATACTTACCAAGTCTCCGGCACCTGTCATTCTTCTTCCTGAGCTCATTATCGCTAATCCATATGCACTGCTTTCCCTGCCCACCAGCCTTCCTTGTGTCTGTGATTGGTTGCAGTCAGATGTGCCCTCAGTCTGTCTGACTGCACCTGACTGCAACCAATCACAGACCCTGTCTGCGTGTCACTATCGTGGTGTAAAAATAAATTAGGTTTTAAAAAAATCGGCGTAGGGTCCCCCCATATTATGATACCCTGCACAGATAAAGCCCATAGCTACAAGCTGCAGCCAACAGACGTGTACTTATCTTGGCTGTGTATCAAAATAAGAGGAACTGAATGCAGATTTTTTTGAGTTTTTTTTAATTATTTAAATAAGTAATTAAAAAAAACTATGTGCGACCCCCCACCCCCCCAATTTTGATACCCTGCCATGATAAAGCCCAAAAGATGGGGTCTGATAATTTTTATGCTGGGGAGACCCATGCTTATTGGGCTGCTCAGTCTAAAAATAGCAGTCTGCAGCCGCCCAGGATTGTCACATCCATTAGATCTAACAATCCCGGCACTTTACCCAGGTGATCCTAATTGACCTGGTGCAGTGGCAATCTGGGTAATAAGAAGTTAATAACAGCTGGGACTAAGCCCTAGATTAATATTGGGAGGCGTCTATGAGACCACCTCATTACTAATCTGTAAGTGAAAAGAAATAATCACAAACACCGAAAAAATCCTTTATTTGAAATAAAACACAAAAAACCACCCTCTTTCATGCCTTATTTAACCCCCAAAACATAGTTACATAGTTACTTAGGTTGAAAAAAGACCTAGGTCCATCTAGTTCAACCTTCCTCCACCAGTTCTACATTTGGTCACTAAGTCATTTATAACCAACAATGTTATGTGTACTGAGGAAATCATCCAGCCCTTTTTTAAAAGCTGTTATAGTATCTGCCATTACTAACTCTTGTGGTAGGGCATTCCACAGTCTGACTACTCTAACTGTAAAGAACCCTTTCCTATTTAGCTGTCTGAATCTCTTTTCTTCCACTCGAAGTGAGTGCCATCTGGTCCTTAGTATTGTCTTTGGAAGAGATAAGTCATGTGCCAGTCCTTTATATTGACCACACATGTATTTATACATATAAATGAGATCTGAGACGTCTTTTTTCTAAGCTAAACATATATAACTTTTCCAACCTGTCATCATATGGGAGGCCTTCCATTCCTTGTAGTAGTCTAGTTGCCCGCCTTTGAACTGAATGTCCTTTTTAAAATGTGGAGCCCAAAACTGGATCCCATATTCCAGATGTGGCCTTACAAGTGATTTATACAGGGGTAACAATACATTGGGATCACTGGATCTAATCTCTCTTTTTATACACCCTAAAATTTTGTTTGCTTTAGCAGTTGCTGCTTGACATTGAGTGCTGCTGCTCAGCTTACTTGTAATGAGAATACCCAAGTCCTTCTCATGTTCTGTAGTCCCGAGTTTACTTCCATGTAATGTAGGATTACTCCGTCCTGGGTGCATTACTTTACATTTATCAAGATTAAATCTCATTTGCCAAGTATCTGCCCATTCTGACATCTTATCCAGATCTTTTTGTAATATTGTAATATCAAGGTAAGTTTTTAATATCCTACATAGTTTGGTGTCATCAGCAAAGACTGACACTTTATTATCAATCCCATCCACAATGTCATTAATAAAGAGATTAAAAATAATCGGTCCTAGCACAGATCCTTGCGACACCCCACTGCTGACTATAGCCCATTTAGAGAATGTACCATTTATGATTACTCTTTGTTTCCTATCTTTTAGCCAATTCCTTACCCAGTTGCATATAGTTTCCCCTAGTCCTTGCTTCTAAAGCTTTAGTATAAGGCTATTATGTGGTACAGTATCAAATGGCTTTGCAAAGTCCAAATAAATCACATCAGCTGCCTTACCAATATCCAGGTTTGCACTTCCCCCCTCATAGAACCCCAACATGTTGGTTAGACACGACTTATCTTTCATGAATCCATGCTGTCTGTCAGTTATTATATTATTTTCTGCAATATATTTTTGCATGTCATCCCTTAAAATGCCCTCAAAAACTTTGCAAACTACTGATGTCAGGCTTACTGGACGGTAGTTGCCTGGATCTACCCTCTTACCTTTCTTAAATATTGGTACCACATCAGCAATCCTCCAATCCTGAGGCACCAACCCTGTTACAAGCGAGTCTAAAAAGATGAGATACAGCGGTCTGTCGATTACGGAGCTCAATTCCCTCAATATTTGTGGATGAATGCCATCTGGCCCTGGGGATTTGTCAATGTTTAATTTACTCAGACGTAGGCGTACTTCTTCTTGTGTTAAATTAATTATATCGGGTGGTGAACTTTGATTTTTCACTTGTTGAATGATCCCTGGTACAGTCAGTTCCTTGGTGAACACAGATGAGAAATGCCTATTTAATGTCTCAGTCTTATGTTTGTCCTCTATATCTAACTTGTTATTATATTTTAAGGGGCCAATACTATCCTTTGTTTTCCTTTTGCCATTAATGTATTTTTAAAAGAATTTGGGATTTATTTTAATGTCATTGGCGATTTTTGTTTCAGTAGCTAGTTTGCTTGTTTAATTTCTTTTTTGCATTTCCTATTGATATCTTTATACTTCTGAAATGCTGTTTCTGTATTCTCAGCTTTTAAGATTTTAAACACCCTTTGTTTTTGTTTAATTATACTTTGTACAGTCTTATTTATCCATAGTGGTTTCTTTTTATTCCTGGACATTTTATTACCAGAGGGTATAAGTTTTTTACAGGACTCTAGCAATATATGCTTAAACTTTCCCCATTTATGTTCATTATCCCCAGTTACCATGACTTTGTCCCAATCTACACATTTAAGCTCTTCCCTTAATTTGTTGAAATCAGCTTTCCTAAAATTCCAGGTTTTAGCATTTCCCCTTTGAAATGTTCTATTGAATAATACTTTGAAGCTTACCATATTATGATCGCTGGTGCCCAAGTGCTCCCGGACCTGTAGATCTGAAATTGTATCCGGTCTATTTGACAGGACCAGATCTAGCAAATTATCTCCCCTTGTCGGTTCATCTACCATCTGAGAGAGGAAATTGTATTGAATAGTAGAAAAGAATTTACAGTTTTTAGCACAACCAAAAGATTCTATGTCCCACTGTATGTCTGGATAGTTGAAATCCCCCATAATAAGAACCCGATTATTATTATTAGCTGCATTTTCAATTTGTTGCAGCATTTCACCCTCTATTTTTTCAGGTATGTTAGGAGGCTTATAGCAAACTCCAATTAGCATTTTTCCATTATTCCCCTCCCCATGTACATTTACCCATACTGACTCTACATTGTTGCAGTACCCCCAATGTCATCATTCAACACAGGTTTTAGGTTAGATTTGATAAATATACACACCCCACCACCTTTTTTGTCTTTCCTGTCCCTCCTAAATGTACAATAACCCTGTATGTTTGTCACCCAGTCATGGCTTTCATCCAGCCAGGTTTCCGTAATGCCCACCACATCATAATCCATGGTTGACATAAGAGTCTCCAATTCATTCATTTTGTTTGCAAGACTTCTTGCATTTGCCAGTAGACATTTAATACTATTAACACCTTTATAACTCCTATCCTCCCTACATTCCTTGCATGTCCCACCCCCCCAATCCTACATTGACCCCTACTGTCTCACTGTCTATCTGCTCTATCTATCCCCTTTTTTGCTCCACTACCCTCCCTCCACCCAGATCTTAGTTTAAAAGCTCCTCCATCCTTCTGACCATTTTCTCCCCCAGCACAGCTGCACCTTCCCCATTGAGGTGCAGCCCGTCCCTACCGTAGAGCCTGTAGCCGACTGAGAAGTCGGCACAGTTCTCCATGAACCCGAACCCTTCCTTCCTACACCAATTTCTAAGCCACATATTTATCTTCCTAACCTCCCGCTGTCTTTCTAGTGACGCTCGTGGCACCGGTAGTATTTCTGAAAACACTACCTCGGAGGTCCTGGACTTCAGCTTCTCTCCTAGTTCCCTGTAATCATTTTTAAGGAACTTCCACCTGCCTCTAACTTTGTCATTAGTACCAATGTGCTCCATGACCGCTGGGCTTTCCCCAGCCCCACCCACCAATCTGTCTATCCGATCTGCAATATGCCGAACTTGAGCACCCGGCAGACAACACACTGTTCGGCATTCACGGTCTCGGCGACAGATGACCCTGTCTGTCCGCCTAATTATAGAGTCCCCTACCACCAACATCTGTCTGGGCTTTGCTGCACTCCTATTTCCCTCCTTCCTACAGCAGTCATTTTCCTGGTTGCTAGGAGCAGCGTCCTGCTGTAGTGACCCTAGTCCTGGCCCTTCATTCCTAATATCAGCCAAACAGGCATATTTACTAGGTTGTGCCAGGTCAGAACTAGGCTCCCTGACACTTTTCCCCCTACCTCTTCTTCTAACTGTTACCAAGCTACCTACCTCTGGGTCCTGATCTTCCCCACCTCCACCCTCCTCCATATCACTGGCCCCAGCCAGAGAAAGCTCAGTGAGCTCTAAACTCCTCTCCAGGTTTGCAATGCCCCTGAGTGTTGCAAGCTGCTTATTTAGATTAGTTACCTTGGCTTCCAAATACGTAACATGCTTGCATCGAGTGCAGACATATTCACCCTCGAACGGCTGCTCAAGGCATGCATACATCTGACAAGATACACACCTGGTAGCATTGTCCATGGAGCACCTATTAAATGGGGATAAACAGTAAAGTAGAAAAACAAAGAAAAAAAAAATGGGAAACGTATAAGGATGAATTCAAACTATGTTCTTGTGTCAAACTATGAAATTGTGTTTAAACTATGCCACACTTATCTGCAATCCCCACACTTTGCTGCAGTTCCTCGCACGCTCAGAACCTCGCTTGTTTTGGCTGGTTTATATAGTTCCACAAGGACTACCAGAAGCTGACAGAAGCTTCTAGAAACAGGTGTGGTTAATACTACTAATTAAATCACAACACAACTTTTTTTTGCTTTTTCACAGTATCACAGACAAAGACAGACACACAATTCCCTAATGAAATTAAACAATTACAGTTATCACCCCTATGAAATTGTGTTTAAACTATGCCACACTTATCTGCAATCCCCACAGTTTGCTGCAGTTCCTCGCATGCTCTAGGTCTGACGTAATCAACACAAGATCCCATGAGGATTCCAGCTCTGCTACATAGGAAATCACAGAGTGCAGCCATAGAACAATGACCACCCACTGAGAGCTTCAGGCAGAGACTTAGTGAGCCGTGTGATCATTTCACTCAGGTGATTTGTGGTCATAGCTGTAGGTTCCCACAGTCTTCCACCTGTGATCGCAAACAGCGTCAGTGACCTTATTGCTCATCATGTTGCTCACTCAATCTCTGCCTGAAGCTAACAGCGGGCGGTCATTGTTTTATGGATGCTCGCTGTGACTTCAGATGTAGCAGAGCTGAAATTGTCATGGAACCTTGTGTGGATTACATTGGACCTGGGTGTTTTGAGGTTAATAAAGGGTGAACAGGGTGGGATTTTTTGTATTGTATTTCAAATTAAGGATTTTTTCAGTGTTTGTGTTTATTTTCAATTACAGATTAGTCATGGGGTAATCTCATAGACTTCTCCCATTACTAATCTAGGGCTTAGTGGCAGTTGTGAGCTGCGATTAACCCCTTATTACCCCAATTGCCACTGCCCCTGGCCAATCAGTATGAACCTGGTAAAGTGTCGGGATTGTCACTTCTAATGGATCCGGCAATTCCGGGCGGCTGAAGGATGCTATTTTTAGGCTGAAAATACCAGCCCCCAGCTGTCGGGCTTTATCATGGCTAGGTATCAAAATTGGGGGAACCACAAGCTGTATTTTTGAATTATTTATTTAAATATCTAAGAAAAAAAGGTGCATGCGGTTTCTCTTATTTTAATGCACAGCTAAAATAAGCACATGGCTCTGGGCTACAGCCTACAGCCGTATGCTTTATGTGTGCTGGGTATCATAATATGGGGGGACTCTACGCCAATTTTTTTATTTGTTTATTTTTACTCCAATCTACAGTGATCCGCAGACAGGGTCTGTGATTGGTTGCAGGGTCTGTGATTGGTTGCAGTCAGACGCTGTCACATAGGTTGGGGGCGTGTCTGACTGTAACCAATCATAGATGCGGAGACTGCCGGTGGGTGGAGTAAGTACTGAATATGGATTAGCAATGAGCGGCCCTGGTAGTGGAATGAGCGGCTGCAGGAGCAGTTACTGCAGAGCGGGAGACTTGGTAAGTATAACACGCTTGCTCCAATTCCCCTATCCCTTTTACCACCATTTTTACGCTCCGGATTCTGGTCTCCATAGACTTATTTGGGGACCGGCATCTAGCCAGATATCCCGGATCAATTCCGGGCCAGAACCAGATTTTTTTTTAATCAGGTTAGATCCACCAGTCCCAGTAATCTACAAGTCCACCCATCACTAATCCTGACATTTTTACTGATACCATTTTGGGGTAGATACAATGTTTTGATTGCCTCTTACTGCATTTTATTGCTATGTTGCGGTGGCCAATTTTGGTGTTTTGATTTTTTTTCTCGTTATGCCATTTACCAATCGGACTAATTTATTTTATATTTTGATAGACTGAACTTTTATGAATGCTGCAATACTAAGTATGTGTATATTTTTTATAATTGCTTTATTTTAATGAGGCAAACTTTTCTGTTTTTTTTTTTTAATTTTTTCATATTTTTCAATTATTTTTTTTTTTTCACTTTCCCCTTAGGGGACTTAAAATTGCAATAATTGGATCACTTGTACTATACAGAGTAGTGCATTAGAGATTGACAGCAGCATTTAGAGCTTTACTCCAGCTTGTTTTTTTGTCAGCACTGGATTGGCTTTAAATATAAGCCCTCTGCCCCTGATATGTTACTCAACTTCCGGTGTTTTTATATGATTTTTTTTAGTGCCTCTCTGATCCAGTAGCACCATCTTGTGACATTAACATCTGACTGACAGGAAGTCAGAAGTTACATTACAAGCGCTCAATGCAAGTCTATGAGAGCCAGTGCGAGGCTCTCATAGACTTGTATTGAGTTGTGACTAGAGATGAGCAAACCCATGGAAATTCGGTTTGCCAAATTCAGCTGGACTTTAAATAAAGTTCGGTTTGTAACCCGGACTTGACCTGAACCCCAATGCAAATCACTAATCGGCCAGTTTAGGTCTCCACCCAGATACAGCCAGCCATAAACAGAACACTTCTGGGGTGTGGGTGGGGTTTTTCTGTTTTTACCCGAATGCGAGCCCTTCCAACACTGCAAGCGGCTCGCACTGGGCTGAGCACCGAGCATACCCAAGCACAGTGATGCTCGCACGAGTGGTTTGTGTACTTAAAGCACCCAAACTCTGCTTTTTTAGTAAAGTCTGTTGTTTGGCACAATCACCAAACCTCGGGATCACTCATCTCTAGTTGTGACCTCCGGCATCCTTCATAAAACACTGGAGCTGGAGCCCAACAGGAGCTAATGGTGGAAGGTGAGTATGAGATAGGGCTCAGGGGACTTAAGGGGGCTTTACACGGTAGCGATATCGGTAACAATATCACTATCGTGCATACCCGCCCCCTCGTTTGTGCGACACGGGCATATCGCTGCCCGTCGCGCACAAAATCGCGCTCCCCCGTCACACGGCTTACCTGCCCTGCGATGTCGCTATGGCTGGCGATCCACCTCCTTTCTAAGGGGGCGGGTCGTGCGGCATCACAGCAACTTCACACGGCAGGCGTCCAATAGAAGCGGAGGGGCGGAGATGAGCCGGACGTAAATATCCCGCCCACCTCTTTCCTTCTGCATTGGAGGTGGAGGCAGGTAAGGAGATGTTCCTTGCTCCTGCGGTGTCACACACAGCGATGTGTGCTGCCGCAGGAACGAGGAACAACATCGCTAATGAGAAGTGATCGATTTTTGGTTTTAGGACGACCTCTCCACGGCAAACGATTTGTGCCACTTTTGCGATCATTTTAGGTCGCACAAAAGTGTCACACGCTGCGATATCGTTAATGACGCCGGATGTGAATCACTAACGGCGTGACCCCGACGATAAAACATTACCGATATCGTAGTGTGTAAAGCCCCCTTAAGATTTAAAGCACCACTCCAGCTTTGCAATAAGAAAAAAGCTAGAGTGGTGCTTTAACTGGCTAACATCTCCGCTCCAGCTGCTGCTGTTAGGCAGATGATGTGTGAATAATTCAGCCATCATCTGCCATGAAAGATGTGGTCACACGCACACCCATGATGTGATTAAGGGGTGCCAATGGGAGAGTGGAATTACGCGCCCCCCCCCCCCCTGCTGGCATGCATTATATGTCTCTGTCAGAGACTGACAGCAAGTTAACAGCCAAGGGTGAAGCTCTACTCCACCTGCAGCTGTTAGAAACAGATGATGGCTGAAAAATTCAGCCATCATCAGCTGGGAAAGATGCCGACTAGGCTTGTGAGCCCGCATCAAAATCTATGACTAAAGTCATGATGTAATTGTATATCATATGTTTGAAGAGGTTAAAAAGTAACCTTTGTTTTAATTTTTATTCTATAAATCAAATAGTACACATGAAAATAAGCAATTTTGTAATATCAGAGAAATTTGCTTCTTTCTCAGGACTGAGCACTCATTTTCACAGGAAAAATCTGTATTCACTGATTAGGCTATGTGCGCGCAGTGCGTTTTTGCGCATTTTTTGGGAGCGTTTTTGTGCATCTTTGGGCTCCAAATTGCATGATTTTGCTTCCCCAGCAAAGTCTATGAGTTTTCATTTTTGCTGTCCGCACACAGCTTTTTTTTTAGCTGCGTTTTTGAGCTAAAAAAAAATGGTCATGTCAACTATTTTCTGCAGTTTACTGCGTTTTCCCCCCACGCATTGGAAAAACGCAGCAAAATGCAGTGATCAAAAACGCAGCAAAACGCAGCCAAAAATGCACGGAATGCGTTTTTGTGCCTTTTCTTGCGTAAAAAAATGCAGCGTCTAAAAAAAGCAATGTGCGCACATAGCCTAAGTTTCCCATTACTGAGAAAGGAGATGGCAGCTGCTACTGATGAGATCCTATGACGAGGGGAGGAGGAGCTCTGCCTCTAGCCTCTCCTTCCTTCTGCCCACTTCTTTACACGAATCTTATGAGTAGCAGCTGCCATCTCTTTATCTCAATAATGGGAAGCACTATCTTCAATGAATATAGATTTTTCCCATGAAAATGAGTGATCAGTCCTGAGAATGAAGCAGATTTATCTGATAAGATATATTACAAAGTTGCTTATTTACACGTGTACTATTGATTTATGAATTAAAAATCAAATTGCCAGTTACGCTTTAACAGGTGTATATACTGTAGGTTACTTTCTACCATTCCCATCCTTTAGCTAAAATTTGTACCGCATCAAGCTAAACAGTGGGGAAATTACGTTTTGCAGAGTACTGCTCTTAGAAAGTTGAGACAGATGGCATTGTTACTTGTGTTGTGTTAATAATTACATTGGCATTGTAACTGATTATGACCAGTTAAGATGCGTAGATTACTGAGTCATCAGGTGAACTGGAATATCTAACCTTCTCTACTGTGTCACTATGAATTTCAGAAATTGACTTCAGGCTGTACAGAGGTTAATAGACACTCTTTTGGCTTCCGCTAAGTGAATCTGGGTTTTGACTACATCCAGTGTTGGGACCTTTTCTGGTACCAAATGTGTTTACAGAACACGGCTTTAATTTAGTTGAAGGGCTCATTCAGAAGTCAGATTTTGTTGTAACCGTTCTGTCTGTTTTTATTAAGAGAACATGGACACATTCATTTCACTTGGTATTGTTACATCTGTTTCTTTGCAGATCAATGGTCTACAAAAGAACGGAGACAAACAATTTTGGTAGAGTTTGTGATTCAAAGTTACCCATTTAGGTAATTGAAAAAAAAACGGACTTTTCACTGAGCAGGTGATAGAAGCTGTGATATGAAAAAAATACAGTTGAAAGAGATGACACGTGGATATTATAAAGTGACACAAGGATCAAAAACAGATTCACACACTAAGAAAAAGATTTGTTTTTCACATACAAGAAGAAAAAACAATTTCTCCAACTCATCAAGACTTGTGTGAACAAATGGCATGAGTGGGGACCGATGTAAGGGGGCATGTATGAGTCAAATGCTCCTGATTCATTAGGCGTTGTGTGACGCCCTGGACTAGCCAGGTAGTCACATACATTCCAACATACACACCCCCCATCCTAGGCAGTAACAACAGTCAACCAAAAACCCTTGTTGCCTCCCTCCAGAGTCTGATGTCCACACCAGGTGGGGCGGAGCCAGGCGGTTGGCCCCACCCACCGAGGAGTTCACAGGCCTGGAGGCAGGAAAAGTGTCAGTTTAGTCTTGGAGGTGAAAGTGAGAGGAGTGAACACTTGAGGTGTCTGGGTTGGAGCCCAGACACTGACAGCAAGGTTGGCAGACGGTGGTGGCTGTCTGCAAGAGCTGGTGGAACAGAGCCGTAAGGACCGGGGTTGGGCGTCGGCCCGCTGGTACCGGACTGGGGAACGGAGTGAAGCTAAGCACACAGGCAGGGCCATCGGACCCCAACCAGGCTTGGAGCCGCCATCAATAGTCAAATCCCCAGGGGTTTGCCAACTACTAAGTCCCGATTGAAGGCAACCGTCCACCCAGAGAGGATATACAGCCACCGCCACAGGCTAGAGATCCAAGGGCCAGCGCCTGCGGGCAAAACGGGCTCCTACGGCACCTATACACCGGGGAGCGGACTACCGGTGGGTATCCACAGGAGTCAAGAACATTCTCAAAGGTGCAGGGAAAGACAGCCACCATCAGCCGTCCAGGGAGAGCACAACAACAGCACTGCAGCCGGCTGCAGGACCCGTCCATCCGGCCATTTTGGTTTACCTACGACTCTGTCAGTGATTGTCTGAGTGAGTACACCAGTGCCGTCCGGCACCGCGACGCGCAGTCCCTGCACCCCAGCCATCCGGCCTCCCCGTTACATCATCGGGCCCCGGGATCACCAACCCCTACCCATGGAGGGGACAACATCTCAGCTGCACCCTACCATCTCTCCTGGGATCCCCGTTACCAGCAGCGGTGGTGCCATTATCACCACGACCGGTGGGTAGCGTCACGAACAATCTCCCTAAACATACCACACCCCTTTCACTCACGGGTGAGGAGCGCTGCTCGAGTCCCCGGGTCCGGTCCACCGCTCGAGCCACCGAGCAGCAGCAGCAGAAGCCCCGGACCCAAGCGTGGCGAGCGCGTCCCCTCCGCCCGCGACAGTTGCACACCTCTTACCAAATCAAGTGCGTTTCAAATGTGTCATGCACCGCGTGCATCTCACCACAAATCCTAAACCAATCAGGGACTGGAGTAAGATTTCTGGCATAAGATACAATTAGATGAGCTGTGCCATTACACCCACGTTCTTTCCCAGTCACACTAAAAGTTGCTCTATTTTTTTGCGCAACTTTGAGTTGCTCAAAAATGTTGTGATTTTTTAACCAGTTTTATGCCAGAATTCTGGTGAAAACACTTTGACAAATCAGCTCTAATGTGTGATTTTTGCTTTAGTACTGAAAATCAATTCTGTCAAGCAAAATATAGAAGTGATTGCTAGTTGGATAAATGGGCAGAATTTTCCAGTTTTAAACTGTATGGGAATGGTAGCCATATTGGATGTCGACCAGCTTTATCAGGTACAGACAAGCACATAATAAAAATATAAATGAAATAAATGAAAAAGAACACTGATCAAAATTAGAGAATACTTTCAGATACCTGCAAGTTATTGGCATTAATCTGGCACAGAATGCTAATTTAATTAATTATCTGCCAAGCCCTATGTAACTGGTAACCTATCTTTCCAGTTTGCACTGACTTTTCAAAAATGGTGTTCCCTGCCAAAGTGACTTAAACCCTCTGGCAGCAGGTTGTCCAGATGAAGGCCATAGGGGTAACCCTATCAGCCATAACAAGAGAAGTTGGTCGTTTCAAGTATGGGATTTCAAGAATAATGCATCTTTACAACATCACAAACTCTTTCAAGTTCCCCAAAAAGCCTGGTCGCCCTCGGATGACAAATGCAAGAGAGGTCAAGATAATGCGGAGAATCTCCATGGGTAATCATTTCAACACTGCACCTGGAACAGCTCACCAGTTCAACACTGAACAGAGTAAGGATCTGTCTTGTCATACAGTGTCATGATGTTTAAGAGCATTTGGACTGAAAGCCCACTTTGTAGTGACCAATCCTCTCATTAGCAGAAAGAATCAAAAGACTAGACTCACCTTTGGTGAGGAGCATATTCTGTGGACAGAAGAGAAGTGGCCCATAGTTAATTTTAGTGATGAAAGCAAGTTTAACTTATTTGGGTTTGATGGGAAACATTATGTTCATTGACAAACTGGGGAAAGACTGAGGTTAAGAAGTCAGTGAAAGGTGGTGGAGGAAGTGTCATGGTTTGGGGAGTGTTTTCTGCAGCAGGAGTTGGACCCTTAAAAAGCTGCATGGTACAGTGAATGTAAGTGTGTATCAGAACCTTCTTCAACAATACGTGGTTCCTTACTTGCACTCGTCACTCAGCCAGCAATTTTCATAGAGAACAATGCCCTCTGTCACACTGCAAAATGGGTAAGGCAGTTCCTTGAAACAGAAAACAGGGCAATAATGAAATGACCAGCCCAGAATCCTGATCTAAACCCAATAGAAAACCTCTGGAAGATCCTTGGTGATAAAGTTATGGCCAAGAAACCCACAATAGTCAAAGAACTGTGGAAGAGACTAGAAGAAGAGTGGACCAAAATCACACCAGAGCAGTGTGAGAGACTAGTGATGTCCTGTGGCCGCAGATGGGCTGAAGTCATTCAGAGCAAAGGCCTGTACACTTCCTACTGATTGGTGACTGTTGTTACGTTCAGAAAATTTAGTTATAACTTTCTCTGTGCTAGTCATTGTTGTTCTCTAATTATGATCATCATTTTTAGAAAAATAAAGGTTTTATGTTGTTAAACTTTGCATCTTTTGTAAAACACTGTTCTAGTGGTATAGTGTACCCCTTACAAAAAAACTTCAATTGTTGATCAATGTAGATTACATTATTTCTGAAAAAGTACCGTAAGTGATCAGACATTGTTCTCTAATTTTGATCATCTCCAGTGTACACTAGATTTAAAATGTAAGTAAGGCTGCGCGGACATCAGCAGTATTCTGCCGTAATGCCAGATCCATTAGAAATGCTGTACAGTTCAATACAGTTAAATGGAGTCTCGGCAAGATAAGGTCACATGCGGTCACATGCGGCAAAACAAAGTCTACTTCTACTTATTGGTTCTGAGGAAATTAAGCAGGTTTCCAGATTAGGAATTGTAAACCGCCCTATTGTGCTATTAGCAATGCAAGGCATGAAGATAATGTTTAACTAGATTTAGTGTAAAGTGTTATAAAGGTGTCATGCTGTCATGTCAGCTGGAAATCTACAGTTATGCAAGATATGATACTTTATTATTGTGTGATAATCTGCGCTTCCAAGAAGAGCTGGCTTGGGATCTCATGTTTCATTGGAATATTTAGTAGTAGATCTATTCTCATAACAATGGTATGTACATTTACTCATACATACTCCGCAGGTAATTACATGATAATGAATTATGGTAATTCTAAAGCTTTATTAACGGCTGATTAGTTAATTAAAATAAGTAATAGGTGTCCTTTTAATAACTAACTTAAATATTATGTCAAATCCCATTCTTTTGACACTATGAAGTAAGGTGCCAGCGCTGGGCCGCATGGGGTCACCGCACTCCATCACCAAGGAGACTCTGTGTGTGGATGTGACTTTGGGTTGGGTGCATAACACTTACTGGTTTCTTCAGGTTGATGTTCATCACCAGTCGTCATCGTAGACAGTTAGTAACACATGCAACACCAGAGTTTGCCTAGCTAACCAGAATCATTCAATTTTATTCTCACACTGTTATGACAGACATGGCCTTCATTTCCTTTCTTCCTCTGCATGTGGGGTACTGCTCCTCGACTTGTTCCCCCACTATCTTGGATCTTGTCCTCAAGCTCCGGGGTCTGTGTCTCCTTACCACTAACTTTGTTCACCTTGGTCCAATTCTGTGCCCTGACAGCTCTCTAGCTGGATGACTCTCTAAGCCCATCTGGGTGGGCTGTAGGCTCTGGACCCCTCTAGGTTACCTTAGGGTTTCCTGACTGGTCCTAGTACCAAGACCATGTTTTCTTATATCGCATCACACACACCCATTGAAGACTATGGGTGCATGTGAAACATTGGATTGCACTCTGATGACATCCAAGTGTAGTGCGATATATGCAGATACAGACAATGGAGAAGATAGATTAATCTCTCCATCTTCTCCGCACTCGTGATCCAATTCATGCATGTGAGAGAATCAGATCGCAGTAACATGACACTAAGTTCACACTCACAGAGTTTGAGATGAATGCCATTAGCATATCGCATCCGATGTTCTCTTGTAACAGAATCATCGGATGCTATAATAACCAGTGTGACCCCGGCCTATCAGTTACAGAGGCGTGCCAGTGCGGCTTCAGTCACCTCTCAATACACAGTAAGCGGCGGTTGTAAGCACGTCCTGGAACTCTGATTTCCAGCTCACGTAGCAGCGCATCTGTGCACAGGTGGCGACATAGTACCACGGCGTGCTTACATCTAACACTCACTATGCTGCAAGCAATGACTGTAGCCGCCTCTGTGGCTGAAAGCCAGCAGCTCCCGGGAGAAGGAAAGTTTCTTTTCTACCGGTAGCTGTGCTTTTAATAAGGCAGTTGGACAGCATTGAAAACCAAAAAAGAAAATACCGAACAAAGGATCACAAATAACAATGTCTTTATTAATATTCAATTAAAAAACAGGGTAATAAATATTTTAAGTACGGTATTTTAAAAAAACACAACCGTTGGCTGGAAGAAAGGGGCGTCACAAAGAAAGTAACCTGCATGTCACAATTTATAGGTCATATGTACAAAATAAGAGGCGGGTTTAGTACAAAAAATAAATAATAAATAATTACCAGCAAAGAGATTAAAGTGTCACGTGCTGGAGAGAGGTAGCCATGTATTAAGCCACAATATATCTCTCTACTTGTTGCCTTAATAAGCAACCATAATAAAACCCAGGATTATTTGCCTAGTAGTTCTAATAAGAAATAAATAAACCATGAAGGGTTACAGGTAACAAGTCACAGAAGGAAACTGCTCCATGTAATGATAACCAAATACCAAAAGGTCACATGGAATCACAAAAAGCCAAAATTGGCACAAAAATAAATAATAGTGATTTAGATATTTACCAGACAAGTTGTGGAGCACTGTTCCTTGTGTGTGACGCCCACCCCGACGCGCGCACGTTTCGGTGCCGTCTTTTTCAGGAGGTGGAGTCATCAAGGATTGCGATGGTTTAAATGCACACAATCAACCGAGTATAAGGACTGTGGGCATGCGTATTGGCCTTAAGGCCCTGTCACACACAGAGATAAATTTGCGGCAGATCTGTGGTTGCAGTAAAATTGTGGACAATCAGTGCCAGGTTTGTGGCTGTGTACAAATGGAACATTATGTCCATGATTTCACTGCAACCACAGATCTGCCAAAGATTTATCTCTGTGTGTGATGGGGCCTTTAGTCAATAGCGAGGATCACGTGAGAAGTAAGATCTAAACACGTCACAACCACACTGCTGTACTGCAGCGTTGTGACGAGAAAGTGGGCGTGGCTATCAGGTGTACGTTTGCCTCCGAGTGGAGATAGATCTGAGTCTACTATGATGGTCGGACTGCAACCATATGCATACCATCAATATTATAGGATGGTTTCACAGCCCAGCATAGGCTCATGAGTGTAACCACCCTCCGTGGAACAGACAGACTCGGTTAATGTGGGCGGGGAGGTACAGTCACCCCCCCGTCCAAATAGGAGTCACAGATAGTGTGTTATCGGGGGGGTGGAGAGATCAAAATAAAACCTCCCATCACCACAGGCAGAGCCAGGACGTAACATACTAAAGATCAGAAGCAGCGATCTAAATAGCGACATACCACACAAAGCATCGGATGTGGGTAGTCAAACGCAGTAACAAGGGGAGAAAAGATTTTTATGTATATAAGTGTAGGGGAATTTGTATTTTAGTTTTAAATTTGACCACACCTCCCGCCCAATGAAATTGATGGGCTGGAGGTAAAATCACTGTCCACCCCCATATCCATTGTCAGAGAACACACTTAAGGAAGATCGATGTGTACAACCACGCTCCCCTCCATCAGGATTGAATACAGCTTGAAGGGAGGGAGGAATGAATACCGCCCATATCCATGAGCGCCGCCGGAATAATATGTGGTGCATAGTAAGAGAAGGGAGGTTTCAATAAACCCCATACTTACTACTACTAAACACCAAAATCTGTTGTGCTAATCAGGCGGCCATAATACCCATCTATCAACCCGCCATAGATGTCACTCAAAAGTAACGTAATCAATATTGCATACGTAGAAACCAAAATTAAGATTAAAATTAAAAAAGCTGTGACTACGCCTTTCACACATGGCTTTGTGCATCCCTCCAGAATTGAATGCAACCTGAAGGGGGAAGGAGTGAATTTCGCACACATCCACGAGCTGTGCCGAGAACACATG
This sequence comes from Anomaloglossus baeobatrachus, assembly GCF_048569485.1. Taxonomy (NCBI): domain Eukaryota; kingdom Metazoa; phylum Chordata; class Amphibia; order Anura; family Aromobatidae; genus Anomaloglossus; species Anomaloglossus baeobatrachus. The sequence goes on along the minus strand of NC_134354.1, from coordinate 570,490,810 downwards.
TAGTACATGATAAATAGAGGGGATTCAGGTAACCTTATATACTTAATCACCAAGCACACGAGTCTGCTACAGCGGTCAGTCGGGCAAAATACCCTCCAAAACCAACAAAATAAATACCATAAATATAAAATCAAATGCAATATCTGGGGGATTATTTAAAAAAAATCAATTATTAGTCAAACTGATGAAGAATATATCACTCAATTTAATATAACTTCACTTCTGACCATAGAATCATCACATATGCATACAATTGTAGAGTGTAGTGAGTTTTGGTGTTTTTTTTTAGTTGGACAGCATTGTAAGGCTACGTTCCCACAATGGGCTTTTGTTGCATTTTTGGTGTTGTGGAATTTCTGCAGCATTTCTTCCCCTTTCATGTCACTTGTGTTTTTTCATTGCATTGTGTGCAGTTTTCTCAAATTTATTTTTATTGCATTTTTGACCCTGCATTTTTTTTGTCTCTATCTGTTTCTCCAACATAGAGGCCCCAAATAGAGACTGAGAGCAAGGATGAGATCTCACCGCCACACAATTACAGACAAAAAAAATCCATTTACCTGTGGCCAAACATTTCTGCGCTTCAGGACACAATATAAACCATATGAAAGTTGTCATATTAAAAGGCAACTTCAGATCACAGAGCCATCGCAGGGTCTGGGAATACAAATTCATTAAAATGTTTAACTCTGTGGACACAGGACTCGCCCATTACAAAATCTGAGGAGTCATTCCAGAGACTCACCAGACCTCTGATCCTACATGGATATTGGGACAATAAAACTCTCACACCACTAATCAAAGCTAATTAAGGATTCACTTTCTAAGCTCAGTGTTTATTTAAATGTCTTTTATTATGCCTCCTCTGCTCTGTTTGTGCATATATTTGTGTTTCTTCAGATATTTTATCATACCATGTCTGATGAAGGGACCTGAGATGTCTCGAAAGCTTGCTTTGCAACATCACTTTATTTTATTTTAGTTAGCCATTAAAAGGTATCACAAGATTATAATTTTGTTCCTCTCACTAAGAACATTCAATAATTTTTCAACTGGCTAACACGGTACCAAAACCTTTTCACTTATACGTTAAATAAGGATGCTTTGTTTTTTATATTACCTGGTATTTGGCTTTGACAAAACTTTATTGACAATCCGAGGTGCAGAATACATGCATTTTTTATGCTTTTCCACTGCAGAAATGCACTAAAAGTGCATATGCATTTTTACCTGCAAATTTTCCACTTTTAATGCAAGTCTATAGTGAAAATCTGCACTTAAAACTGAGCGTACCCACAAAAGAAATTGACATACCAGGGATTTGAAAAATGCACCGGAGGTCAGTTTATGCAGCATAAAAAAGAAGTACAGTAGGCAGATTTACAGATATCCCATCCACTTTGCTGGAACCATAAGAATTGCATTTTTGACATGTGAAAACATGCAGCAACAAAAACTCACCAAAAGCCATCACAGGAACATAGCCTAATGGCCGCTTTACACGCAACAACATCGCTAACGAGATGTCGTTGGGGTCACTGAATTTGTGACACACATCCGGCCTCGTTAGCAATTTCGTTGCGCGTGACACGTACGAGCGACCGTTAATGATCAAAAATACTGACCAACACGACGTTCATTTCCATAATATCGTTTCTCGTTCAGGACGCAGGTTGTTCATCGTTCCTGAGGCAGCACACATCGCTACGCGTGACACCCCAGGAACGACGAACAACAACGTACCTGCGTCCTCCGGCAACGAGGTGGGAGTGACGATCCAGCGCCTCACCTCAGCTGCTATTGGTGTCCTGCATGGTGACGTCGCTGTGACGCCGAGCAAACCGCCCCCATAAAGAAGAAGTTGTTCGGCGGCCACAGCGACGTCGTTTGTAAGGTAAGTAGTGTGACGCGTTCTAGCACTATTGTGCGCCACGGGCAGCGATTTGCCCGTGAAGCACAAACGACGGGGGCGGGTGCTTTCACAAGCGACATCACTACCGATGTCGCTACGTGTAAAGCAGCCTTTACACCATGAACTTGCAGGTAAATACCATTTGGGGACATGATAAGTTGCCTGTCAGTAGAATTTTGAGGTAAGAACTAGACTAGCACTAGCACTAGAGTGAAAAAAATATAGTATTTGAAAAATCTATAAATAAAATTAACAAAAATTCCTTTTATTACATTAAAATATGCTTTATTATAAAAAATAAAATGAAAATATACCTAATTGGTATCTCTGTGTCCGTGATTTAACTAGATTTTTTTCATCCTGCATGTTATACATCAAAGAAGATGGAAAAACATCTTTTGTGCATTCCATCTTTTGAAAACACAGAATAACAAGTAATCAAAAAGCCATGAGTTCCTCACATGATGTTAATGGAAAACTGGCCACATGCCACAAAAAATAAGCCCTCATAAAGCCCTGAAGGCAAAAAAAATACAGTTATGGTTCTTAGAACCTGGAAATACACTGAATATACTGTATATATAAACACAACACTTTTGTTTTTGCTCCCATCTTTCATAAGCTGAACTCAAAGAGCTCAGACTTTTTCTATGTCCACAACAGGCCATTATTGATCAAATATTGTTCACACATTTGTCTAAATCTATGTTAGTGAGCACTTCTCCTTTGCCGAGATAATCCATCCACCTCACAGGTGTGGCAGATCAAGATGCTGATTAGACAGCATGATTATTGCACAGGTGTGCCTTAGGCTGGCCAAATAAAAGACCACTCTAAAAAATTTTTTACAGTATTGGTGGGATCTGGGGGTTCACAAATCCAGTCAGTATCTGATGTAACTACTATTTTCCTCACGCATTGCAACTCATCTCCTTTGCATAGAGTTGATCAGGTTGTTCATTGTGGCTTATGGAATGTTGGTCCACTTCTCTTCAATGGCTGGGCAAAGTTTGGCAGGATCTTCAACACACTGACGAATACGGCGATGTAGAGAATCCCGAACATGCTCAATGGGTGACATGTCCAATGAATATGCTGGCCATGCAAGAACTGGGATGTTTTCAGCTTCCAGCAATTGTGTAAAGATCCTTGCAACATGAGGCTGTGCATTATGCTGCAATATGTGACGATGGACTTGGATGAATGGCACAACAATGGGCCTCGGGATCTTTACACGTGCCCATGTATTCAAAATGGAATTAATAAAATTTACCTGTGTTTGTTGTCCATAACTTTACATCTGCCCATACCATAACCTACTGCCACCATGGGCCACTCAATTCACAACGTTGACATCGGAAAACCACTCACTCACACAACGCCTTACATGCAGTCTGTCATCTGCATTGTACAGTGAAAACCGGGTTTAGTCCATGAAGAGCACACCTTAGCAACTTGCTAGAGGCCATCGAATGTGAGCATTTACCTACTCAAGTTAGTTACAAAGATGACTTGCAATCAAGTGGAGACACCGATGAGGACAATGAGGATGGAGATGACTTCCCTGATATGGTTTCTTAAATGAAATAGAGATAGAGAGACAGGCGCAATATGAGAAGCATCCGTGGATAGATTTAGGATAGATATTTAGAACTGCTCACCTTTGCAGGTTGTGCGCCCCCGCACAACTCCAGTGATAGCGTGTCAGTCCGGGGTATTCCTCCGTTCTGATTGCAGTGTCCAAGCTTATGGAATCCAGACTTATGGTATCGTTGTCGGCTCCTGAACTCCACCGGCACCTTGGGATTCAGGTTTTCCTCCACGATCCTCCAGTTCCCAGCTGGATTCTATAATGGGTTGGCAGGTCCTTTGCAGCTACTACCGAAATCCCAGGTAGGGAGTGGGTATATGGAAAAGAGTTATTTCGGTCTAATGTAGCGCATAAGGAACCACTTGCTGATATTAGATGTTGTACTTTATTAATTATAAACTCCTAATAGGAGCTTATAATTAATAAAGTACACCATCTAATATCAGCAAGTGGTTTCTTATGCGCTACATTACACCGAAATAACTCTTTTCTTGATATGGTCTCTGACAGTTTGTGCATAAATTATTTGGTTATGCATACCAATTGTTGCAGCAGCTGTCCGGGCGGCTGATATCTGACGATCTTGGAGAAGAATATGCTGGACGTTGAGGTCCTGGGCTGGTGTGTTTACACGTGGTCTGCGGCTGTGAAGATGATTGGATGTGCTGCCAAATTCTCTGAAACGCCTTTGAAAACAGCTTATGGTTGAGAAATGAACATTAAATTACGAGCTCTGGTGGACATTACTGCAGTCAGCATGCCAATTGCATGCTCCCTCAAAACTTGTGACATCTGTGGCATTGTGCTGTGGGATAAAACTTTGCATTATAGAGTGTCCTTTTATTGTGGCCAGCCTAAAGGCCCTGTCACACACAGAGATAAATCTGCGGCAGATCTGTGGTTGCAGTGAAATTGTGGACAATCAGTGCCAGGTTTGTGGCTGTGTACAAATGGAACAATATCTCCATGATTTCACTGCAACCACAGACCTGCCAAAGATTTATCTCTGTGTGTGACAGGGCCTTAAGGCACGCCTATGCAATAATCATGCTGTCTAATCAGCACTTTGATAGACCACACCTGTGAGTTGGATGGATTATCTCAGCAAAGGAGAAGTGCTCACTAAGGCCAGTTTCACACATCCGGCTTTTCGCCGGTTTGCCGGATCCGGCGCTCTCCCGTACAGACAATACAGTACAGTGACAGCGCTGTAACTTCCGGGTCACATGCGCCGGTCACATGACAGCACGAGACCGGCGCTTGTTGCGCTGTCACTGTACTGTAGTCACTGTATGGGAGAGCGCCGGATCCGGAAAACCGGCGAAAAGCCGGATGTGTGAAACCGGCCTAAGGCTATGTGCACTCGTCCATGCTGAAAACTCTGCAGCGATTTGGCAGCACATGTGTGCTTCAAATCGCTGCAGAAACACTGCGTAATGGATTCGGTGTGTCTGCAGAATAGCTGCCGATTTCATGCACTCTGGATGCAGCCTCTCCCATAGACAGAGCGGGACCTGCATCCAAAGCGCAAGAAATAAGTGACATGTTGCTTTTTTGAGCGCAGCGATTTGGATCACAATTTCAGCATGCAAATCGCTGCGCTCTGAAATGCAACGTGCGGATGGATTATGGACAATGTTCATAGATTCTGCTGGGGACGCAGGACGCATGCGTTTACGCTGCAGTGCACTACACAGCATAAACGCATGCAATTACGCAACGTGCGTATATAGCCTAACACAGATTTACAAATTTGTGATCAATATTTGAGAGTAAAAGGCCTTTTGTGTACATAGAAATAGTCTTAGCTCTTTGAGCTCAGCTCACTAAATACCGGAGCACAAACAAGTGTATTACTTTATATTTTTTCAGTGCACAAAAAAGAAAGGTTTTTTTTGTACAGTACATTCATTGTACAAAAGATGTAAAACATAAAATACAATATGATATTGCCATAATCATATTGATCTCCAGAATAAGGATACTGTATGGTTACACTGCATTGTAAGTCTGCTAAAAAATAGCAAAAACACTTACAAAACTATAGAAAGAATAGTCCTACTAATTGAATTGGGAAAACGACTTGCTGTTCATATGTTCTAGCTATTGAACATTTGTTAATTGCTTCAGGCTTTCAAAGACGTCAAGTGCTTAAAAGAAGTAACATGTACATTCTTCAGTCCACAATAGAAGTAAACAAGAAAGCTAAAAAGATGCCCTGAAGACATCTCGGCATCTTTTTATTACTGTTTTTCTTAATTGTTTAATGGATTTAAAGTAAAAAAATATTGGAAATCTCCCAAATAATTACTGAAAAGAAGGTAAAAAAACACAGGCAGAGAAAAAAAACCTAGAAAAAATGGAACGACCAAAAAACTTTGAAAAAAGACACTTCATTGTTCACAAAACTCCAGGGCAGAGCAATTCCCGAAGCTGCTTCTGTTTACAAAATATACATTTATTACTGATGGAATAAGATGCAGAGAGAATATTTGTAAAAAAAACAATACATTTTGTTTGTGTCGATATTTTCTGTGACCCACAATTATTTTTCACCCATCAAGAGAGCTGTGTGAGGAAAATTAGGCATGTCTTGGAGAGCCTTACATAGGCCCAGGCGGATGCTCATATAGGATTATGCCCATCTGCAAAGCCTGACACAACAGAATCAATTGGACTGGGGTGAGGTAAACAAGGCATGGATCCGGAAAAGGTGTGCAATGTGGCGCCCTAGACAAGCCAGGTCATCACAGAACTACACCAACACACCCCACACCCCGGTTAGGCACATCGAAGTCAAACACAAAAATCCTTGTTGCCTTCCTCCAGGGGCTGATGTCCACACCAGGCGGTTGGTCCCGCCCACCGAGGAGTTCATAGTCCTGGAGGCAGGAAAAGGAGTTCAGTTTAGTTTTGGAGAGGAGTTGAGGAGGAGTAAAGTGAGGTGGTAGCAGAGGAGACTGAAGGCGTCCGGGTGTGTGGCCCGGATGGAACAGCAAGGTTGGCAGACGGTGGTGACCGTCTGCAGGAGAGGCCGATTGGAGCGAACCGTACGGACTGTGGACGGGCGGTGGCCCGACGGTACCGGACCGGAGAGCAAAGAAAAGCCAGCACCATCCGGCAGGGCTTATGGACCCTGACCAGGCTAGGAGTCGCCGTGAAATTGGTCAAATCCGTTAGCGAAGGGAACCTCCGGGGTTTCCCAGCAGTCAAGACCCGATTGAAGGCAACAGCTCACACCGTAAAGGGAAACACAGTCACCGCCAAGGCTATAGTTCCCAGGGCCAGAGCCTGCGGGCAAAAGGGGCTCCTTCAGCACTCATCTAAACTGGGGAGCGGGTTACCGGTGGGAAGCCGGTTACCGGTGGGAAGCCATTGGAACCGTACACACAACACAGGTGCAGGGAAAGGCAGTCACCATCAACCTACCGGGAGGAGAACAACCGCAGCCGTCTGTGGGACCCATCCATCCAGCCGTTTGTTTGACCAGAGACTCCGTGTGAATTACTGGCTGAGTGAGTACCACCGTGCCGTGCGGCACAGCGCTGCCCCCGCGACCCTGCACCTCACCAGGCCCCGTAACCCGCCTGCCATCCATCCCTACCCCCTCACCGGGCCTCGGGACAACCAACCCCCTACCCATGGAGGGGAGAACCAACATCCAAGCTGCTCCCTGTCATCGCTCCCGGGATCCCCGTCCAGAGCAGCGGTGGTGTCACCAATCTCACCACAACCGTGGGTGGCGTCACGGACAATATCCCTAAACCACACCACTCTCCCCCCCTTTCACTCACGGGCGAGGAACGCCGCTCGAGTCCCCGGGATCCGGCCCACCGCTCGAGCCACCACCGAGCAGCAGCAGCAGCAGTAGCCGGACTCGAGCAGTGGGTGAGCGCAGCGTCCCCTCCTCTGCCCGCGACATGCAACATTGTCTTCAGTCATGAGTACCACTTTTAGCTTGGACACTAGATTGGTCTGGAGACCACATGGGTAACACCAAGAAGAGGCCTTCACAAGGAACTGTCATTCTGATCCTTCTCCTATGATGTGTGGTGGCATAATGTATGTGTGACGCCCTGGCAAAACCAGGTAGTCACAGTAGGCCCCCGCACTACACCTTTCCCACACTAGGAAACACACAGCCAACCATTAAACCCTAGTCACCCTCCCTTAGGGACAGTTAGGCACACCAATGGGCATGGCCAGGTGGTTGGTGCACGCCCACCTAGGGGTTTAGACTGCCCGGGGTGGGAAAGCAGCAGTTGAGTCTGAGAGTTCAGTAGTGGAGGTCAGGCCTGTGTGTCAGGCCTGAAGTAAACTGACAGTTACCAGGGTAGGAGCCCTGGTGCCACGGGCTAGGAGGTGTTCTCTGTCGACAGGAGATGGGAAGACGGCTCAGTGGAACCGAGGTGGACCGGGCCAGGGTTGTAGCCCGCCGGTACCGACACGGGGAACCGACCCGGAAACCGTAGCACAAAGGAGGGTACTCGGACCCTGAAGCCAGGAACCAGAACCTACTGGAACTGGTTAATTAACCGATTGAGGCCAGGCCTAGAGGTCCTGTCCCACCCAAAGTCCCTCATAGAAGACAACAGCCCACCGATTAGGGATAAGAGGTCACCGCCAAGGTCCATAGATCCCACGGGCCAGCGTCTGCGGGCACGGCTCCTTAGGCCACATCCAGCCGGGAGCGGACTCCTACGCTTCATACAATGAAGTATTTTCTACTAAAAAGGTGCAGGATAAGGATAGAGACCACCAGCCGGGTGGGGGAACCCGAACGCAACCGGCCGCGGCAGCGGCCGCGGCACCGGCCACCACCACCTTTGTTTACTAGAGACTTGCGTGTTTACTACTGACAGTGAGTACACCAATACTCCCCCCTGCAGCCGCCATCTCCCCTGCACCAGAGCCACCGGGTCCTGGGACCACCATCCCTGCCCACAGAGGGGTTAACAACTTGCTGCACAACATCTCCCCCAGGTGCCCCGTAATAGCAGCGGTGGTGTCCCACCTCACCACACACCGTGGGTGGCATCACGAACCTATTACGGCCTAGCCCGTACATCTACATCCCCCATTTTATTCGGCGTGTTCGCGAGACCCCCGGGTCCGGAGACCCTCAAGCCACCACCCCTGAAGGTGCGAATCTGAGCAGCGGCTGCTGTTGGCACGGGGGCGGCACATATGGTTGCCAGATTCCTGTAGTCTTCATTCCAGGTGAACTAAATGCTCGGTGTTAACATTGATTTGGTGGAGGAATCAGTGGTACAGTTGTCGCGGGCGGAGGAGGGGACGCTGCGCTCTCCCCCTGCTCGGGTCCGGCTGCTGCTGCTGCTGCTCGGTGGTGGTTCGAGCGGTGGGCCGGATCCCGGGGACTCGAGCGGCGCTCCTCGCCCATGAGTGAAAAGGGGAATGGTTTTGGGGATTTATTGTCCGTGACGCCACCCACGGTTGTGGTGAAGTTGTGACACCACCGCTGCTCTGGACGGGGATCCAGGGAGCGGTGACAGGGAGCAGCTTGGATGTTGTTTTCTCCCCTCCGTGGGTAAGGGGTTTGGTTGTCCCGGGGCCCGGTGAGGGGTAGGGATGGATGGCAGGCGGGTTATGGGGCCTGGCAAGGTGCAGGTTCGCGGGGGCAGCGCTGTGCCGCACGGCACGGTAGTACTCACTCAGCCAATGATGTACACAAAGTCTCCGGTAAAACAATCGGCTGGATGGACGGGTCCCACAGACGGCTGCGGTGTTTCTCCTCCCGGGAGGTTGGTGGTGACTGCCTTTCCCTGCACCTGTGTAGTGTAAACGGTTCCAATGGGTTCCCACCGGTAACCCGCTCCCCAGCTTTGAAGGTTACTGAAGGAGCCCCTTTTGCCCGCAGGCTCTGGCCCTGGGAACTGTAGCCTTGGCGGTGACTGTGTTTCCCTCTCTCGGTTGGACTGTTGCCTTCTATCGGGACTTAGTTGCTGGGAAACCCCGGAGGTTCCCTTCGCTAACGGATTTGACAATTTCAGCGGCGACTCCCAGCCTTGTCGGGGTCCGTAAGCCCTGCCGGTTGGTGCTGGCCTCTCTTTGCGTACCGGTCTGGTACCGCCGGGCCACTGCCCGTCCACGGTCCTTACGGTTAGCTCCAATAGGCCTCTCCTGCAGACGGTCACCACCGTCTGCCAACCTTGCTGTACCGTCCGGGCCACACACCCGGACGCTGTCAGTCTGCTCTTTTTCCACTTCACTAACTGAACCCCAAACTAAAACTGACTCCTTTTCCCGCCTCCAGGACTGTAAACTCCTCGGCGGGCGGGACCAACCACCTGGCCCACCCCCTGGTGTGGACATCAGCCCCTGGAGGGAGGCAACAAGGATTTGTGTTTGACTTTGGTGTGCCTGACCGGGGTGTGGGGTGTGTAGGTGCAGTACCTGTGACGTCCTGGCTTGTCCAGGGCGCCACATTCCCCCTTAGTAAAATGCAGAGTGTCCATGGGTTGCCCGTCCATCACCGGTTTTATTTTCACAACTGAAAAAGATAAAACGGTAAAACATCTAAAAACATTTTTCAATCTTCCCACATCGGGAGGCACATTCTTAAACGTTGCTAACGGTAACGGCTTCCGCTCTTCTCCCACCCAAGCAACCTGGCCCTGATGCTGCCCCTAAGCAAATGGGCAGCACCCCTTGACCCCAGTCCAGCACAAGTTGCCCGAGCGAGTTCTGTCCTTTTCAGTGGACCCACGTCCATGGGGAACCCCTGAAACCCCCAGAGGATCGCCACCGGTTGCGGTAGTGGCGGGCCTGGGCCATCCCTTTCCTCCAGGCCCATCCTCCAAATCAGCCTCTCCGGAGGCGGTAACGGTTAAGCCAAAAAAACATATTTTTATTTATAAACCACCAGTTCGTGGTTGCCCTGCCAGTTCTCGGGCTTGTCCGTAGCAGTTTCTACGCATTAATTTCAAGGGGGTCCCAACGGGGACCAGTTGCCGGCAACGACCGGTTTAAATCAGAGTTGTCAATCAGGTGAACTTCGGTTTATTCTTCCTTATCATTCACTAAACTTTCAAAACGGTCCTGGTAGTCCCAACGGGGACAACTTGCAATGGGACTCCGCTGCCATTACTCCGACTCTTCGGTGTCGGCTGGGGGAGGGGGTGCGGTAGACACTCGGGCCTCTTGGCTGCCCCTCAGCTTTGCATCCAACGCGAACCACCCCCCTCTCCCCGCAGTGCCGGGTGTACTGCACTAAGTCTCCCGGCATTAGGTTGCGGCCCGGATGCTCCTCCGGCAGGTGGGCGTTGACATCCCGCCGGGCTACAAAGACCTCGGCCTCCAGGCCCGGCTCGTATAAGAAGCCATAGCCCCGGCGGACATCAAACCGCCTCACTTGCCCTTCGTAGAGTGGGCCCCGGAGACGGAAGGTCGCTTGACGGAGGCTTTCCTTTTCCCGGATCGTGCGGGCCACCAACTCCGCCTTCTTCCTCTCTCTCTCAGCGATCTCCGGGCCCAGCGGCGTTGGCTCCCTGTCCCAATACGGGGCTGCTGCGAGCTCCGGCGCACGGGTCGGGCCCTGCGAGACCTTCTGGACACTGCCCACCACTGGCAATCTGGATGGAAGGTCCCGCGGTGACTTAGCCTGGGGTGCTGCCCTGCAGCGGCAACCCGGCACAACCTCAGCCGAGGTGTGGGGGATGGGCACAGGGGTCCTCTTCCTCCGGGCCTTCTGCACGGAGCGGCTTGTCGGCTCCGGCTCGGGGGAAGTCTCCGCAGATGCCTCCGGTTCAGGCTTCGGCACCTTCCACGGAAGCAGTTCTGGTCGGTCACGGGCTCCGGCTGCAGGCCGATCTGCCTGGGCGGACGTGTGGGGTACCGCTACCGGTTGCGGTGGTAGCGGGCCTAGTGGCGGGGTTGCGGCAGCCAATACGGGTAGCGGGGGAGGTAGCAGGGCGAGCGGGTATGGACCGGGTCCCTCGGCCGCGATGACCAACCCACTGGGGGCACAGGGGCGTGGGTCACTCACCGTCCCTTCCGAAACTCCCTCTTCCTTGCGTCTCCGCACGGTCGCCACAACCTCCACCATGTCAGCCTCCCACTCCTCCAAGAGGAGCTGCATTTTGACCTGCAGCTGTTGTTGGAGCTGAGCGGTCTGGACCTCCACCCACGCCGCGGTTCCAGGTGCGGGGGCTACGGTGCTGCGGGACGGCATAAACATGGCTCCGGGGGCCTCTTCCAGGAACAGAAAGATGGCCGCAGGGTCCTGGCGTCCCTGCTTTTATAGCCGCGGGCTACATGCGGCCAGACGCCATCAGTCCCCCTTAGTCTTTTTCCGGTTCCTCCTCTACAGGGGCGGGGTTTCGGCTTTCGCGCCTCCACTACTCGGGAAGATGCTCAAGCGGAGATTTTTCGCGCCCAAGATGGCGGCTTCTCAAAATTTTCGGCCGGACACCTCTGGCGGTCACAAGGCGCACCTCTACCAGACGGCAGAGCGGAAGATCCTGTTCGTGACGCCAAGTTGTCGCGGGCGGAGGAGGGGACGCTGCGCTCTCCCACTGCTCGGGTCTGGCTGCTGCTGCTGCTCGGTGGTGGCTCGAGCAGTGGGCCGGATCCCGGGGACTCGAGCGGCGCTCCTCGCCCGTGAGTGAAAAGGGGAATGGTTTTGGGGATTTATTGTCCGTGACGCCACCCACGGTTATGGTGAAGTTGTGACACCACTGCTGCTCTGGACGGGGATCCCGGGAGCGGTGACAGGGAGCAGCTTGGATGTTGTTTTCTCCCCTCCGTGGGTAGGGGGTTTGGTTGTCCCGGGGCCCGGTGAGGGGTAGGGATGGATGGCAGGCGGGTTACGGGGTCTGGCAAGGTGCAGGGTCACGGGGGCAGCGCTGTGCCGCACGGCACGGTGGTACTCACTCAGCCAATGATGTACACAAAGTCTCCGGTAAAACAAACGGCTGGATGGACGGGTCCCACAGACGGCTGCGGTGTTTCTCCTCCCGGCAGGTTGATGGTGACTGCCTTTCCCTGCACCTGTGTAGTGTAAACGGTTCCAATGGGTTCCCACCGGTAACCCGCTCCCCAGCTTTGAAGGTTACTGAAGGAGCCCCTTTTGCCCGCAGGCTCTGGCCCTGGGAACTGTAGCCTTGGCGGTGACTGTGTTTCCCTCTCTCGGTTGGACTGTTGCCTTCTATCGGGACTTGGTTGCTGGGAAACCTCGGAGGTTCCCTTCGCTAACGGATTTGACAATTTCAGCGGCGACTCCCAGCCTTGTCGGGGTCCGTAAGCCCTGCCGGTTGGTGCTAGCCTCTCTTTGCGTACCGGTCCGGTACCGCCGGGCCACCGCCCATCCACGGTCCTTACGGTTAGCTCCAATAGGCCTCTCCTGCAGACGGTCACCACCGTCTGCCAACCTTGCTGTACCGTCCGGGCCACACACCCGGACGCTGTCAGTCTGCTCTTTTTCCACTTCACTAACTGAACTCCAAACTAAAACTGACTCCTTTTCCCGCCTCCAGGACTGTAAACTCCTCGGCGGGCGGGACCAACCGCCTGGCCCACCCCCTGGTGTGGACATCAGCCCCTGGAGGGAGGCAACAAGGATTTGTGTTTGACTTTGGTGTGCCTGACAGGGATGTGGGGTGTGTAGGTGTAGTACCTGTGAGGTCCTGGCTTGTCCAGGGCGCCACACAGTCATTTCTCCAAACTGCCCAAGGAGCCATTTTTCAACATGACAACGCCAAACCCTATGTTATTTGTGCTTCTGTGAGCAGCCTGCTTGACAAAGCTTGCTGCAGTGGCCTGCAGCATATCCGGAGTTGTTGCCCATTGCACACATCTGGAACGTCATTGGTCGGTAATTGCAAATGTAGTTAAAAGCAACAAATCTGATGATTTGCATGCCCAAGCAGAACCATTCCTCAGACAACTATTAATAACAACAACCTTTACACTGATGACAGGCTCCTAAGCTCCCAAGGCACACTGATATAGGAAGGGATCTCACAAACACAGTGCATCGTACAGTAGCCTGCAGTATATGGGGATGTGAAGACACACTTGTCAGAGTGTTCGTGGACATGTGAGCATAAGAAATGTGCAATGGAGCACTGGAAGGAGGTGGCGTAGTCTGTTGAATAGTGTTTTCTTTCACATTATGTGGATGGCCAAGTACATGTGAACCACTTACCGTGGGAAGAGATTGCTCCAGTATGCACTATGGGCAGAAGACATCATGGCAGAGATAGTTTGATACATTAGGCAGTATTCTGATGGGAAACCTTGGGTCCTGACAGTCATACAAATGTGACTTTGACATCTACCTAAACATTGTTGCCAACCAAGTTCAATTGTTCATAATAATGATATTTGATAATGGAAATGGCCTTCTGTGCAAGATAACACGCACTGCCTCAATGAGGTGATTTGACCTCCAAACTCCCCAGATGTAAATCTGATCAAGTATCTGCAGTATGTGCTGGAAAAACAAGCGTCACCAATGGAGGCACCAGCTCATAATATGACAACTCAACCTGACACCATTGGAGGTGCTTTGTACATTTTGTTAGAAACTTTTTTCTAGTACTGTATTTGTGAAATTTCTAAACAGTCTGATTTAAGAAATATTCTACAATTCTTTAAATGTATTTTCTGTGCTAACCATTGTGCCTCCATAGTTTCAGATTACATATCAAATGTGTGTATTCATTTATAATTTCATACATCAGTTGCTATTTATTCAGGGGGCAGTTGGTAAACAATACGATGCACGGAGTCGCACATAACCAGGACCTGTACTTTTTTTTTTAAATCCAGTCTACGGGGGACCACAATCTGGAGATCAAAAATGTTGGTAGAAGGGATAGGTGATAGGAGCGCACGTGCTGTACTCATCAAGGATCCGTCATGGCAGCTGACTGTTTCCAGGTCGCCCATTCACTTCCGGTGCCGCACATTAAGCTCATTCTCATATGCACTGCTTTTCCTGCTTTCCCTGCCCACCGTCTGTCCTGGCATCTGTGATTGGTTGCAGTCAGATGCACCCCCAGCCTGTGTAACAGCGTCTGCCTGCATCACAAAAGCTGTCTGCGGGTCAGTATTGTTGTATAAAAATAAATAAATCAATTGGGGTAGGGTCCCCCCCCACCCGCATTATGAAAGCCAGCACAGATAAAGCCCATGGCTACAGTCTGCAGCCTCCAGCCCTGCTGTTATCTTGACTGTGTATAAAAATAAGAAGAACCGCATGGGTTTTTTTTTATGTAAATAAATAATTTTCAAAAACGGCGTGCAGTCCCCCCAAAATTTGATACCCAGCCAAGATAAAGCGTGACAGCTGGGGGACGGTATTCTCAGACCGGGGAGGTTCATGCTTATTGGACCACCCCCAACCTAAAAATAGCAACCTGCAGCTACCCAAGATTGTCGCATCTAATAGAGGCTTCAAGCCCGGTGCTTTACCTGGCTTCTCCCGATTGCCCTGGTGCAGTGGCAGTCGGGGTAATAAGGGAGTTAATGGCAGCCCATAGCAGCCACTAAGTCCTAGATTAGTAATGACAGGCGTTTATAAGACACCCCATCACTAATCTGTAAGCGAAAGTAAATAAACACAAACACCAAAAAATCCTTTATTTGGAATAGAATACAATGAATACCCTCTTTCACCCCTTTATTAACCTTAAAACACCCCTACAGGTCCGATATAATCCACATGAGGTCCCATGACGATTCAGCTCTGCTACATATAAGTCACAGCGAGCCCAATGTGACTGCAGATAAAGACTGAGCCTAGTTCAGTTGTGACATCACTCAGGTGATTTGCTGTCACAGGTGGAAATGTTCGCTCATCACTAGTAACCAATCATGTTTTTACATAAGCAGAAAATAAAGGTCACATAAGTTCTATGTAATTGCAACAAGAGGCACTTCTATGTGCTTTATACAATATGTTAATCTTCTGATGTAAAGTTTTGTAAGTGGCTGTTATCATTAAAGAGTAAAGTTTATAACTCTAGTATTTATGAGTGTTGTTTGCAGTGACATAAATGTGCAGAAATATATAATGTAATTATCATGTCATACAATGTGTGACAAGGAATTTCACTCATAGCTACAATCTTCCACACAAACTAGAAATGAGAAAAATGTGCACTTTTCCCATGTAGATTTCTCATCAGTCATTATGTTAGGAGCTGCGCAAAATGATAGAATTTTGTAGCTAAACTGCTCACTCTGGGCTTAAAAATGTAGAGTGTGGTCTCGCTCAATTACAGTGAGTGACAGTGTCGCGGGCGGAGGAGGGGACGCCGCGCTCTCCCACTGCTCGGGTCCGGCGGCCGCTGCTGCCGCGGCCTGCTGCTGCTCGGTGGCTCGAGCGATGGGCCGGATCCCGGGGACTCTAGCGGCGCTCCTCGCCCGTGAGTGAAAGGGGGTTTGGGTGTGGGGATTGTTTATTGTCCGTGATGCCACCCACGGTTGTGGTGATTGAGTGTACACCACCGCTGCTCTGGCTGGGGATCCCGGGAGTGATGGTGTGGAGCAGCCAGTTGTTGTGTTGCCCCTCCGTGGGTAGGGGTTGGTGATCCCGGGGCCCAGTGATGGGGTTGGAATGGTGGGCAGGCGGGTAGGGGGGCCTGTGGAGGTGCAGGGGCGCAGGGGCAGCGCTGTGCCGCACGGCACGGAGGTACTCACTCAGCCAGTCAACATGACACAGTTCTCGGTAAACAAACGGCTGGTTGGACGGGTCCCTCAGACGGTTGCACTGTTGATATCCCCTGCAGGCGACGGTGACGGTCTCTTCCCTGCACCTATGTGTTGTTGTTTGGTTGCGATGGGTTCCCACCGGTAACCCGCTCCCCAGCTTGGATATGAGCCGGAGGAGCTCCACTCTTGCCCGCAGGCGCTGGCCCTGGGAAACTGGTGCCTTGGCGGTGGCGGTGTCTCCCCTCTACGGTCGGACTGTTGCCTTCAATCGGGACTTAGTTGTTGAGAGACAGTCGTCCCCTTCACTGACGGATTTGGCAAATTATGGCGACTCCTAGCCTTGCCGGGATCCAAAAGGCCCCTGCCCTGGTGCTGACTAATCTTCGTATATCACTACGGTACCGCCGGGTCACCACCCGTCCACGGTCCTTTCGGCAACCTCCAATCAGTCTCGCCTGCAGACGGTCACCGCCGTCTGCCAACCTTGCTGTCTCAGTCCGGGGCACACACCCGGACTAACTTCAGGCTTCTTGCTGTCACTACTCTCACTTTCCTCCTTTACCACTTCACCAGCTTCACTTCACTTCCTTTCACTTTCACTGCCCTAGCTGGACTGCCTGGTTTTCCTGCATCCAGAGCTGTGAACTCCTCGGTGGGTGGAGCCAACTGCCTGGCCTACCCCCTGGTGTGGACACCAGCTCCTGGAGGAAGGCAACAAGGATTTCTGTTTGACTTAGGTGTACCTGCAGGGGATGTGGGGTGCGTGTGGTGTTGTGACCTGTGACCCCTGGCTTGCCCAGGGCGTCACAACAGCACTGGACAAGGGCCATTACCATCGGTGGTCACTAAGGATGTGACTGGTCCCTGCAGCACTGGGGAGACCCCCTGATGCAATATTTCCAGCTGGAGGTGCCCCTCCTGCGCCGGGTAATTGAGGAAGAGCTACTTGCAAATGAAAATAGATAAAAGGCACAGTTGGGTTATTTTTCAGTAATTTTCTATATGAAGAGGACCACTATGGGGAACATTATTAGTGTATAGGGGCCAGAAAGGGGGTCATAATCTAATATATAAGGCTGGTTTCAGACATCCGTGTTTTAGGTACGTGTGACATCCGTTTTTAACACGGATGTCACATGTACCCATGTTATTCTACGCTGTACTCACACGGTCGTGTTTTCATATGGACCGTGTGGCCCCACTATTCCCTGCATGCACACATGCAGACATGTCTGTTTTTCTCCGGCAGCACGGGTGTCACACGGACCGCACACTGATGTGATCCGTGTTACATCAGTGTGACACAGACCGGAGAAAACACAGGTTTTTTAAATAAAAAGATTTTCTATATTTACCTGTATCCAGCGATGCTGTCTCCTGCTCTGCTGCCTTCTGCTCCTGACCCCAGCTCAATATTTTCATTGATTATTCACTGCAGTGAGCAGCTGGGAGCAGGGGCATCACATATGGAGGTCATTAGTGTATGGGAGCCAGAATGGAAGACACTGTAAGTGTACACAGGTCAAAATAGGGGACATTGTCAGTGTATGGTAACATTATAAGTGTATGGGAGCCAGAATGGGGAATACTGTAAGTGTACAGAGGTCAAAATGGGGGACATTGTCAGTATATTGGGGACAGCATTGGGGGACATAATTAGTGTATGGGGCCACAATTGAGGTGTTATTAGTTTATGGGGTCACAGTAACAGACATTATTAAGGTATAAGATGACAAAGGGGGATATTAATAATGTCTTCCATAGTGGCTCTATATAATATCTTATTAATAATAATAATAATAATAATATTTATTCACTTATATAGCGTCATTAATTCCACAGCGCTTTACATACCTCAGCAACACTGTCCCCATTGGGGCTCATAATTTAAATTCCTTATCAGTATGTCTTGGAGTGTGGGAAGAAACTAGAGTAGCTAGTGGAAACCCAAACAAACACATGGAGAAAATACAAACTCCTTGTAGATGTTGTCAGTGGTGGGATTTGAACCCAGGACCCAGGGCCACAATCAGGGCATTACTACTGTGACTCCAGTACTGGGTCCGGTGAGCAAAAGCCAGGAGGGGGGGCCCGGACACTGACAGCCTGCACCCCACCCCTTTTATTCCTCTGCTCACCGGGGCCCAGGGGGCGGGGCCACCATCAAGGCCATGAGGGGGGCCCAGGCCGCTCATATAGAGCTGGCCTCTCTCTTCCTTCTCTGCACTGATCTATGTGATGATTAATCGATGCAGAGCAGGACAGGAAATTTAACAGATCAGAACGGAGGCTGAGAAGGTGAAGGACTTTCCAGGTCATCTGACTGATCATGCGCCTGATCACATGACCAGAAAGATGAATTGGAAGTTGCTGTAGCTGTTCAACTGCGGCAGTCTCCGTGCAGGTCTCTGTGTGTATGTGTGCATGCAGTAAAGGTCTGTGTATATTTACATATAGTTTCTGTGTGTATGTGTGCATGCAGTAGAGGTCTGTGTATATGTGCATATAGTCTCTGTGTGTATGTGTGCATGCAGTAGAGGTGTGTGTGTATATGTACATATAGTTTCTGTATGTATGTGTGCATGCAGTAGAGGTCTGTGTATATGTGCATGCAGTAGAGGTCTGTGTATATGTGCATATAGTCTCTGTGTGTATCTGTGCATGCAGTAGAGGTGTGTGTATATGTGCATATAGTCTCTGTGTGTATGTGTGCATGCAGTAAAGGTCTGTGTATATTTACATATAGTCTCTGTGTGTATGTGTGCATGCAGTAAAGGTCTGTGTATATGTGCATATAGTCTCTGTGTGTATGTGTGCATGTAGTAGAGGTCTGTATATATGTGCATATAGTCTCTGTGTGTATGTGTGCATGCAGTAGAGGTCTGTGTATATGTGCATATAGTCTCTGTGTGTATGTGTGTATGTGTGCATGCAGTAGAGGTGTGTGTATATGTGCATATAGTCTGTGTGTGTATGTGTGCATGCAGTAAAGGTCTGTGTATATGTACATATAGTTTCTGTATGTATGTGTGCATGCAGTAGAGGTCTGTGTATATGTGCATATAGTCTCTGTGTGTGTGTGTGTGCATGCAGTAGAGGACTGTGTATATGTGCGTATAGTCTCTGTGTGTATGTGTGCATGCAGTAGAGGTCTGTGTATATGTGCATATAGTCTCTGTATGTATGTGTGCATGCAGTAGAGGTCTGTGTATATGTGCATATAGTCTCTGTGTGTATGTGTGCATGCAGTAGAGGTCTGTGTATATGTGCATATAGTCTCTGTGTGTATGTGTGCATGCAGTAGAGGTCTGCTTATATGTGAATATAGTCTCTGTGTGTATGTGTGCATGCAGTAGAGGTGTGTGTGTATATGTGCATATAGTCTCTGTGTGTATGTGTGCATGCAGTAGAGGTCTGTGTATAATATGTGCATATAGTCTCTGTGTGTATGTGTGCATTCAGTAGAGGTGTGTGTGTATATGTACATATAGTTTCTGTATGTATGTGTGCATGCAGTAGAGGTCTGTGTATATGTGCATGCAGTAGAGGTCTGTGTATATGTGCATATAGTCTCTGTGTGTATCTGTGCATGCAGTAGAGGTGTGTGTATATGTGCATATAGTCTCTGTGTGTATGTGTGCATGCAGTAAAGGTCTGTGTATATTTACATATAGTCTCTGTGTGTATGTGTGCATGCAGTAAAGGTCTGTGTATATGTGCATATAGTCTCTGTGTGTATGTGTGCATGCAGTAGAGGTCTGTGTATATGTGCATATAGTCTCTGTGTGTATGTGTGCATGCAGTAGAGGTGTGTGTGTATATGTACATATAGTTTCTGTATGTATGTGTGCATGCAGTAGAGGTCTGTGTATATGTGCATGCAGTAGAGGTCTGTGTATATGTGCATATAGTCTCTGTGTGTATCTGTGCATGCAGTAGAGGTGTGTGTATATGTGCATATAGTCTCTGTGTGTATGTGTGCATGCAGTAGAGGTCTGTGTATATGTGCATATAGTCTCTGTGTGTATGTGTGCATGCAGTAAAGGTCTGTGTATATGTGCATATAGTCTCTGTGTGTATGTGTGCATGCAGTAGAGGTCTGTGTATATGTGCATATAGTCTCTGTGTGTATGTGTGCATGCAGTAAAGGTCTGTGTATATGTGCATATAGTCTCTGTGTGTATGTGTGCATGCAGTAGAGGTGTGTGTATATGTGCATATAGTCTGTGTGTGTATGTGTGCATGCAGTAAAGGTCTGTGTATATGTACATATAGTTTCTGTATGTATGTGTGCATGCAGTAGAGGTCTGTGCATATGTGCATATAGTCTCTGTGTGTGTGTGTGCATGCAGTAGAGGACTGTGTATATGTGAGTATAGTCTCTGTGTGTATGTGTGCATGCAGTAGAGGTCTGTGTATATGTGCATATAGTCTCTGTATGTATGTGTGCATGCAGTAGAGGTCTGTGTATATGTGCATATAGTCTCTGTGTATATGTGTGCGTGCAGTAGAGGTCTGTGTATATGTGCATATAGTCTCTGTGTGTATGTGTGCATGCAGTAGAGGTCTCTTTATATGTGAATATAGTCTCTGTGTGTATGTGTGCATGCAGTAGAGGTGTGTGTGTATATGTGCATATAGTCTCTGTGTGTATGTGTGCATGCAGTAGAGGTCTGTGTATATGTGCATATAGTCTCTGTGTGTATGTGTGCATGCAGTAGAGGTCTGCTTATATGTGAATATAGTCTCTGTGTGTATGTGTGCATGCAGTAGAGGTGTGTGTGTATATGTGCATATAGTCTCTGTGTGTATGTGTGCATGCAGTAGAGGTCTGTGTATAATATGTGCATATAGTCTCTGTGTGTATGTGTGCATGCAGTAGAGGTGTGTGTATATGTGCATATAGTCTCTGTATGTATATGTGCATGCAGTAGAGGTTTGTGTATATGTGCACATAGTCTCTGTATGTATGTGTGCATGCAGTAGAGATCTGTGTATATGTACATGTAGTCTGTGTGTAAGTGTACATGTAGTAGAGCTGTGTTTGTGTCAGTATATGTATGTACAGTATGTGACTGTATATATGATGTGTGTACGTGCCTGTATGTTTATAGTATATTTATATCTGTGCATAAATAGTATGTGTGTGTATATATATAATATATATTCTGATGTAATTTTTTTTCCAATGTCCTTAGTCTTGTGCTAGGGAAAAACAAATTCAGAGTCACTTATCCTGCTCAGGACCAGCAATTCCTCTTTGCTACTGCTCTAGTCTAGGTTTTCAGCCGTGCTCTCATGCCTAAACCATGTGACTGCTGGAGCCAATCACTGTGCTCAGCTGTGACGCCAAGGTAGATAGCGTAAGTTGCGAAGCCCTGTGATTTGTTAAAGTGGTCACATACAGTTAGGTCCAGAAATATTTGGACAGTGACACAATTTTCGCGAGTTGGGCTCTGCATGCCACCACATTGGATTTGAAATGAAACCTCTACAACAGAATTCAAGTGCAGATTGTAACGTTTAATTTGAAGGTTTGAACAAAAATATCTGATAGAAATTGTAGGAATTGTACACATTTCTTTACAAACACTCCACATTTTAGGAGGTCAAAAGTAATTGGACAAATAAACCAAACCCAAACAAAATATTTTTATTTTCAATATTTTGTTGCGAATCCTTTGGAGGCAATCACTGCCTTAAGTCTGGAACCCATGGACATCACCAAACGCTGGGTTTCCTCCTTCTTAATGCTTTGCCAGGCCTTTACAGCCGCAGCCTTCAGGTCTTGCTTGTTTGTGGGTCTTTCCTTCTTAAGTCTGGATTTGAGCAAGTGAAATGCATGCTCAATTGGGTTAAGATCTGGTGATTGACTTGGCCATTGCAGAATGTTCCACTTTTTTGCACTCATGAATTCCTGGGTAGCTTTGGCTGTATGCTTGGGGTCATTGTCCATCTGTACTATGAAGCGCCGTCTGATCAACTTTGCGGCATTTGGCTGAATCTGGGCTGAAAGTATATCCCGGTACACTTCAGAATTCATCCGGCTACTCTTGTCTGCTGTTATGTCATCAATAAACACAAGTGACCCAGTGCCATTGAAAGCCATGCATGACCATGCCATCACGTTGCCTCCACCATGTTTTACAGAGGATGTGGTGTGCCTTGGATCATGTGCCGTTCCCTTTCTTCTCCAAACTTTTTTCTTCCCATCATTCTGGTACAGGTTCATCTTTGTCTCATCTGTCAATAGAATACTTTTCCAGAACTGAGCTGGCTTCATGAGGTGTTTTTCAGCAAATTTAACTCTGGCCTGTCTATTTTTGGAATTGATGAATGGTTTGCATCTAGATGTGAACCCTTTGTATTTACTTTCATGGAGTCTTCTCTTTACTGTTGACTTAGAGACAGATACACCTACTTCACTGAGAGTGTTCTGGACTTCAGTTGATGTTGTGAACGGGTTCTTCTTCACCAAAGAAAGTATGCGGCGATCATAGACCACTGTTGTCATCCGTGGACGCCCAGGCCTTTTTGAGTCCCCAAGCTCACCAGTCAATTCCTTTTTTCTCAGAATGTACCCGACTGTTGATTTTGCTACTCCAAGCATGTCTGCTATCTCTCTGATGGATTTTTTCTTTTTTTTCAGCCTCAGGATGTTCTGCTTCACCTCAATTGAGAGTTCCTTAGACCGCATGTTGTCTGGTCACAGCAACAGCTTCCAAATGCAAAACCACACACCTGTAATCAACCCCAGACCTTTTAACTACTTCATTGATTACAGGTTAACGAGGGAGACACCTTCAGAGTTAATTGCAGCCCTTAGAGTCCCTTGTCCAATTACTTTTGGTCCCTTGAAAAAGAGGAGGCTATGCATTACAGAGCTGTGATTCCTAAACCCTTTCTTCGATTTGGATGTGAAAACTCTCATATTGTAGCTGGGAGTGTGCACTTTCAGCCCATATTATATATATAATTGTATTTCTGAACACGTTTTTGTAAACAGCTAAAATAACAAAACTTGTGTCACTGTCCAAATATTTCTGGACCTAACTGTATGACATTATCACTGCAGCCTGTAAACATAGACGGAGCAGTGGAGAGATATCACTGGACCAGGTGAGAATGAGTAACTTTTCTTTAATTTTTTGGGAGGGTTTCGGAGGAAATGACCCATGGTCAGTTCTTGCACATGAGCCCTTTTCTCCCAGTGTCCGCCCCTGCTGCGACCTGATCACACACTGCTACAGGTAACAGAGCCGTGGAGGTAGCAAAGACGCGGGTTGCAGCTGGCCGGTGAGCTGAAGATGATCGCCGGGGTGGTGAGGGCCTGCCAACCCCAGTCCCTGCTTTGCTTCAGCTGGATGCCCATCGGAGGGCGCACATTTAGCTGAAATGCATCACCACTCACAGGGCGACGTGGGAGCCGGGGAGGGTGAGTAAAATGTGTTTTTTTTTCTTTTTGCAGTACACAATTATGCCAGGTTGCGCCCAGGACAAGGACATATATACCAGGAAGGGGAGGGGACAGAAACCTGGATGGGGACATATATATACCAGAATGTGCCCAGGAGGGGTATATAAACACACACCAGGAGGCCCACAGGATGGGACATATACGGTATACCATAATGGGGACAAATAAACCAGGATGGGGACACATATACCAGGAAAGGGACAAATAAACAAGGATGGGGGACATGTATACTAGGAAGGGCCCAGGATGGGGACATACATACAAAGAAGAGGACATACATACCAAGAGGAGGACATATACGTATACCAGGAGGAGAACATACATGCATACATACATACATACATATAAACATATAAAATTTGGCTTTTATTGATACAAAACATATAAGGTTGACAAAATCAATGGTTGAAAACCTACCCGCTCTATTGACTTACTGCCAGATTACCTTTTAAGGTAAGGCTCTACAGCCAGGTGTTGGGTATTTCAGGATTATATTATCATCTGCGGACACTGCCTTGTTTATATATTTATTGTGCATTCTATTATCAGTGCCCTGATACTTCATTGGGGATAAGTACAGGATTATTATGTCCATCTCCTTATTGCATCCATTCTTTTTCTCTTGTCAATCATGTTTCTAACTATTTGTTTTTATTGACCTTATATGTTTTGTATCAATTAAAGCCATGTTTATTTATAAATAGCTGGGTGTGCAAATTTTTACTATGCAGCTTTTTTCCTCTCATGTTACAATTCAGTTTTTTGCATAGTTTTTGTTAGAACCCCTCCCTTTATTGATATTTATTATACTGTGGTGCCCACTACTTATTTCTTAAAGTGTTGCAAGGAGCAGTGTGTGTGGGGATATTATACAGAGGGTCAGTGTGTATTGGGGGATATTATACAGAGGGGCAATGTGTGTGGGGGATGCTATTCAGAGGGGCAGTGTGTGTGTGAGGATATTATAAAGAGGCAGCTTGTGTGGCGGGGATAGTATACAAAGGGGCAGCGTATGTGAGGGATATCATGCAGAGGCAGGGTGTGTGGGATATATTATACAGAGGAGCAGTGTATGGGGAGATATTATACCGAGCGGCAGTGTGTGTGGATATTATAGAGTGAGGCAGTATGTGTGGGAGAGTTATACAGAGGGGCAGTGTGTGGGGGATATTATGCAGAGGGCAAGTGTGTATGCGTGGGGTATTATACCGAGGGGCAGTGTGTGGATGGATATTATACATAGGGGGCGGTGCGTGGGGGAGATATTATACATAGGGGGCAGTGTAGAGGGTGTATTATTAATTTTCTGAGGGAAATATTTAATTTTCTGGAATAACTTCAAGGGTGCTAACATTTTTGGCCATGACTGTGTGTATCTATCTATTAATGTTTTTATAAGAGTGGCTGTGAGACTGTGGAAGGTTTGAGAGGTGGAGGCGGACCTGGGGTGGAGCCTAGGCGGAGTCTCAAGAGGGCCTGAAATTTTTGCCAGTATGGTACCCTGAAATTCCTAGTGGCAGCCCTGCCAGGACCCCAGCTAACCACTGAGCCACCGTGCCGCCCTATATTAATAATGTCCCCATTGTAATACCTTACATTAATAATCATGGTCCAATACCTTAATATATTGTGCCAAAATGAGGGACAAAATTAGTTATAATATGGAAATAGGTGCACACTGGCCTATAGCCACACAAATATAAATAAAAAGGTTTTAGTCAATCTGACTAAAACCTTTTTTTACTTGTACTGTATTTCTGTGGAATTATGGCCAGTGTTGCTCTGGAGCTTTAAATTAACCTAAAATTAGGAGGGATAGTGGACGTTGCTACTTAACTATGCTGCATCTATTTAGCTTTCAACAGGCAGGTGTAAAACAGGGCCAGGTCTGTTTTATGTGGCTCTTGGTTGTCTGCCAACGTGGTACATTAGCACCAGGTCTAACAAACATATATGAAGAGCAGGTCTCCTGATGGTGGTTCTTTTAAGTAGTCCCATGAAGAAATAGTGCTTGATGTGAGCATACTGAATGGGAGTAGGGTGGGAACACCTGGAAGTATACTGCTTATAAGGTAAGGCAGCAAGAGGTCTCGGTATGATATATGGGCTAAAGCGTTGGCTATAATTATCCCAGTAGTGGGGGACTTAGGGTGAATCTAGTGGCAGAGCGTGAGGAATTGGATGTCACTACCCAGAGGTCTCTGGATGTGGCTAATGACCATCTGTCAGAGCTGAATGTAGCTCTCAGGGAAAGAAAGTTTGGGACCACTGCCCTACACTATACATTACACTCATATGCTATACAAACAATCTAGCTAAAACTACCATCAAGTCCAACAATAAAATACAACAAGCCATGATAAGGGGGGATAAATGGGAAAATGGGGGAGATCAAAGGTCTGAAGATTTATTGAAGGACAACACACATAGTGGAGAGATGGGGAAGAAAAGGGGTTAAATTCTCTTCTTTGTGATCGACATCCAGGCTGTCTAAGATGGAATAGTCTCACAGTTGTATACTTCCATGATTAGGTCTCCTAAATAGCTTCTAGTTTTTAATGTGGCTTTTAAGGACAGTTGTCCAGCCCTGTCTGCTATAAATTAAACCTAAGTGTATTCCCACAATATAAAGTAATGCTGATCATTAGGAATTGCTAAAATATTAAGATGGCCAAGTGCATTTGATAAACAAAAAGATTCGTTGTTAGAGGGCTCTAACAGGGCCCCCCAAAGTATCCCAGTCTCAGTTTTTCTTCACAGCGGATATCTACTGGATACCGTCCTGCAGTAGTTCTTGGAAGTCAGTCAACCGTGCGTTCTGAGATCCACTACTCTTAAGCTGGGGCAACACTAAACGACAGCGACAACGACGTCGCTGTTACGTCACCATTTTCTGTGACGTAGCAGCGACCTTGTAAGTCGCTGTTATGATCGCTGCTTAGCTGTCAAACACAGCAGCCGAAGCAGCGATCATAACGACACGCGTCGCTGTGCTGCAACATGTGCAGAGAGCAGGGAGCCGCGCACACTGAGCGCTGGCTCCCTGCACTCCTAGCTACAGTACACACCGGGTTAATTACACGATGTGTACTGCAGCTACATGTGGAGAGAGCAGGGAGCCGCGCACACTGCTTAGCGCTGGCTCCTTGCTCTCCTAGCTACAGTACACATCGGGTTAATTACACGATGTGTACTGCAGCTACATGTGCAGAGAGCAGGGAGCCGCGCACACTGCTTAGCGCTGGCTCCCTGCACTCCTAGCTACAGTACACATCGGGTTAATTACACGATGTGTACTGCAGCTACATGTGCAGAGAGCAGGAGCTGGCGCTGGCAGCGTGAGAGCGGCGGAGGCTGGTAACGAAGGTAAATATCGGGTAACAACCTTGGTTACCCGATGTTTACCTTGGTTACAGCTTACCGCAGCTGCCAGATGCCGGCTCCTGCTCCCTGCTCGCTTCATTTCGTCGCTCTCTCGCTGTCACACACAGCGATCTGTGCATCACAGCGGGAGAGCGACAACGAGCGGCGACCTCACAGCAGGGGCCAGCTCGTTGCTGGATGTCACACACAGCGACAGTGACGGGACGTCACTGCAACGTCACAGAAAATGGTGACGTAGCAGCGACGTCGTTGTCGTTGTCGCTGTGTGTGACACCACCTTATAGTAGATCTTTCTCCTTCTTCCTGTATAGAATCATACAGCCCCTGGAATTCAATCATTCATGTAAACACAGAGCAAATGACAGCATGACAAAGGAAGGTGAGAAAGTACCATCCACCATGCCCTGAATGAGTGGATGATGTTATGCAGTGTCTCTACAAAGATAGTCCCATGGTTACATTAGGATAGGGGGCACAAAATGATTGAATAGTGTTCCTTACACAAGCTAGCTTTCCTGTGGAGCTCAGCTCTTGTCCAATGGAGGTTCTGCATTGTCATCAGGAGGATAGTAGCAGATACAGAGCCTGTGCGAGGGGGTGGGAAGGGTCTGTGACATGGTGACCTGTGCAGGTCTGGAGATATCACTGTACGCTTTTAGGCTAGGTTCGCACACTGCGTCTTTTTGACGCTGCGTTTTTAGCCACTAAAAACGCACAAAAACGCACCTGCGTCGAAAAAACGCATCAATAAACGCATGCGTTTTTGCCGCGATTTGGTGCGTTTTTGGCTGCGTTTTGCTGCGTTTTTGATCTCTGCGTTTTGCTGCGTTTTTCCAATGCATTGCATGGGGGGAAAACGCAGAAAAACGCAGGAAAGAACTGACATGTTCATTTTTTTTTTTAAACTCAAAAACGCAGGTAAAAAAAACAGATGTGTGCGGACAGCAAAAATGAAAACTCATAGACTTTGCTGGGGAAGCAAAGTCCTGCAGTTTTGAGGCCAAAAACGCACCCGAAAAACGCGCAAAAACGCCGCGAAAAACGCACTGTGCGCACATAGCCTTAGTGTGTAGGGGGATAAACATTGGTGAATAGGGTGTGTCTGTTGATGTGGTTTATGTTTCCCTTGTTCTCCATGTTTTATTGTCAGTCAGTATGACTTGCATCTGTAGCTTCTGTCTGTTTTCTCTAGGTTGGGTGAAGCCTGTGATCTGATTGGATGAAGTGTTCCAACAGTCAGCAGAGGTCAGTTGGTGGCAGGAGACAGAGAAAGGAGAACATGGTGGGCAGGTGTGGGATGAAAGTGAGCAACCTTCGTTATATAAACCCCTCCGGCAACAAATAAAAGGAATCGGCATCAGATAGGAAAAGTGAATAATATAAGCGAGTGCTGTTCAAAGAAACGTCAGCATATAAAAGAAGCTAAAATTGTGAGCAACTGATGGTGACAATGTGATAAGTGGACTTCGCGTGCCGTGTGCTGGAGGGTTGTATAAAACCCATGAAGAACTAAATGTGGCTGTAAAGATTTAGATACAAAGTGACTGAATCGACAATAGAGTGCAAGCTCGTATGCCAATAAAGAATTACTTTTGCAGCTATAGGGATTTACTGTAAGATGTTTAACCCCTTAATGACGGGGCCAATTTTGACCTTAATGACCAGCCAAATTTTACAATTCTGACCAGTGTCACTTTATAAGGTTATAACTCTGGAATGCTTCAACGGAGCTTGGTGATTCTGACTTTATTTTTTTCGTAACATACAGTATTGTACTTCATGATAATAGTAAATTTAGGGTGATATCTTTTGTGTCTATTTGTAAAAAAAAAAAAATAAATTGGAAATTTGGCTAAACCTTTGCAATTTTCAAACTTTGAATTTTTATGTCGGTAACCAGAGAGTTATGTCACACAAAATAGTTAATAAATAACATTTCCCACATGTCTACTTTACTTCAGCACCATTTTTGAAACATAACTTTTTTTTGTTAGGAAGTTAGAAGGTTCATCAGCAATTTCTCATTTTTCCAACAAAATATACATAACTGTTTTTAGGGACCACATCACATGTGAAGTGACTTTGAGAGGCCTAGATGATAGAAAATACCACAATGCGACACCATTCTAAAAACTGCACCCCTCAAACTGCTCAAAACCACATCCAAGAAGTTTATTAACCCTCCAGGTACTTCACAGGAATGAATGCAAAGTGGAATGAAGAAATAAATAAATTTATATTTTACCTAAAAATGTTGCTTTAACCTCAATTCATTCACTTTTACAAGAGATTGCATGACAATATGGACCCCAAAATATGTTACGCACTTTCTTCAGTGCACACTGATTCGTCACATGTGGTTAGAAACCTCTGTTTGGATAAATGGGACGGCGCAGAACGGAAGAAGCAATATTTGAATTTTGGAACACAAATTTGGCTGAAATACCGTATTTTTCGGACCATAAGACGCACCCTGGTTTTAGAGGAGGAAAATAGGAAAATAAAATTTTAAGCAAAAAATGTGGTCATGACACACTGTTATGGGGCGAGGATCTGCTGCTGACACTGTTATAAGGGTAAAATGTCCCCAAATTCTCTACTAAGGTACCCCATCCTGGTAATGATCCTCCTGCCTTGTATATGATCCCCATCCTTGTATATATGCCCCTCATCCTGGTATAGCCCCCATCCTATTATATACCCCCATCCTGTTATATACCCCCTTCCTGATAAATACCCCCATCCTGCTCATATACCCCCATCCTCCTATATACCCCCATCCTGCTCATATACCCCCATCCTGCTCATATACCCCCATCCTGCTCATATACTCCCATCCTGATATATACCCCCATCCTGTAATATATCCCCATCCTGCTCATAATATAGCCCATCCTGGTATATGGCCTGTATTCTATGGCACAGGAAAAAAATAAACGTTTATACTCACCTTTCCTCACTCCCTGCAGCATCGATCATCTTGCTCTCTGTGGTGGCAGCAGCGCCGCTGACCTGTGTGGAGCCATTCCCCTGCAGCATCGCAATGTCCTCCTGTCTGTGTTAGCAGCAGTGCCACTAACCCGTGTGGAGCCGTCATCGTTCCCCTGCAGCATCGCGATGTCCTCCTGTCCACGGCTGCTGCTGTGTGTGGATGGAGAGAGCGCACAACGATGACGTCATCTCTGTGCTCACCACTCTCTACACAGATCAGCGGGCCGGCAGACAGGAGGACATCGCAATGCTGCAGGGGAACGGTGAGTATACTGTACTTATTCACTGCCCCCACGCTGATGATGATGCGCGGGGGCAGTGAATACAGCCGCATATGATCACTCCAGACTGTAGTTGCCAGGGGTGATCACACGGGCTGGCTGTTTACTATGCGTGCACCCCCCCATCCATCATCCCGCCCACCTGTTAGCGCCGTCTTCAGCGCTGAGAGATGATGGGCAGGAGGATGGGCGTGCATACGAAATGAGCGGGCCCAAGTGGTCACGGCAGGCGCTGCACAGCCTGCTCATGCCCCCGATGACCCGCTCCACTGCAGCACCCTCATTCCCCGCAGCCCTACATTCAGACTATAAGACAACATTTGGGGGGAAAAAAGTGCATCTTATAGTCTGAAAAATAGATTGTCGGCACTATGTCGCATTTGCAGAGCCCCTAAAGTTCCTAAACAGCAGAAAACCCCTTATATGACCCATTCTGGAAACCAGACCCTGCAAGGATTTTATCAGGGGTATAGTGGGCATTTTGAACCCACCGGTAATTCACAGTATTTGATAACATTAGGTTGGCATATTAAAATTTTTCATTTTAGGCGCCATGTTGCATTTGATGTGCCGCTATGGTACCAAATCAGCAGAAACCACCTACATGTGACCAGAGTTTGGAAACCACACTTAAGGAATTTTTCTAGGGGCATAGTAAGCATTTTAAACTCACAAATGATTCACAGAATTGTGAAACATTGAGCAACGGAAATGAAAAATTATTTTTTTTGCACTTTTTCCATTTTCAAAAGTGCTATTACGAGGAAATGGACCACATGATTTGTTATACAATTTCTCTCGCGTTCGCCAATATCCTATATGTGGTTAAAAACTACGTTTCAGGCGCAATGTAAAGCTCAGAAGGAAAGGAGCACCATATATTGAAATTCAGATTTTGCTGGAATGGTCATGTCACATTAGCAGAGCCCCTCAGGTGCCAGAATATCAGAACCCCCTATAAGTGACCACATTTTACAAACTGCTCCCCTCAGTGAATACATGTAGTGATGCAGTGAGAATGTTGACACCACAGGTGTGTCAAATAATTTTATACCCTCCTGTGGTGAGGAGTTAATAATTGCATTTTTGTCACTAAACTACTGTTTTAGCCCCAGATTTTTTTAAATTACACAAGGGGAAATGGCTAAAAAAGGCCCCACAATTTGTTATATGATTTTTGCAGAACTTGGCAATAGCCCATATGAAACTATGCAGTACTGTTTGGCCATACAGTAGGGCTCAAGAGAGAAGGAGCGCTATTTGACTTTTGCAGTGCAGACATTTCTAGAATAGTTTGTGGACTCCATTTGTAGAGTCCCTGATGTGCCTAAACATTGAAATTCTCCCTCCCCTCAAGTGACCCCTTCTTAGAATTTACACCCTTCTGGTGTCACGCCGCGGGGCCGCCGGGCTGCTCGGATCCGGACTGTCCGTGGCTCAAGGGGTTCCGGATTCGGGGGCACCGTCGACCAGTTTTAAATGAAAAGAAAAATAAAATAATAAAAAGTCTGACTACGCCACCGTAGTCGTAGTGTGCGGCTAGGGATGGTAGAGCCGCCGCTGCGGGTTTTCGCTGAGGATGATGAATGGGGGCAGCATTGATGGTGGAGCCCTCCGCGAGCAGGGCCTTTCCCCAGGGGTAGGTGAGGGGTTAACTTACTGGTTTCGCACCCTGGAGACGTGCTGGATCCCAGGTGCACCCAAGTCCTTTACAGCTGTGCCAGCCAACCTGGTGCCACTCTCCCACCAATGCACTCTGGTGTATTTATCGGTCCTCCCTGGCGGGGAGCTCCTGGAGGTCCGTCTGTTGTCTGGGTCCTGCCGCAGGCAGCTTGGACTATT
Organism: Anomaloglossus baeobatrachus; assembly: GCF_048569485.1. Taxonomy (NCBI): domain Eukaryota; kingdom Metazoa; phylum Chordata; class Amphibia; order Anura; family Aromobatidae; genus Anomaloglossus; species Anomaloglossus baeobatrachus. The sequence goes on along the minus strand of NC_134354.1, from coordinate 570,458,654 downwards.
TAAGGGAATAAGTCCCGGTCCTCCCTTCGCTGATGATGCCTCGGACGTTAGTGGTGGCAGATGAGTCCTGAAAACCCACCCGCCTGGCAGAGTTAACAGATTGCTTTGAAGTCCTGGTCTGTTCTGGGATCTGCACCCCATGCGTGCAAAGTACTGGGAGCCCTGGATGTCCACCCCACAGGATCCCTCTGTCCTTGGAGCTTCCACTCTCGCTCTCCAGCTACTTTCTCCTCTGAGCAGCTGATCTTTCTACTCAGGTCTTTGCGGAGTCTTTGCTACTTTCACTGTGTCTCAAGAGTCTGTTGTCTGTCTTGACACCTGTCCTTTTACTACCGCTAACTTCTCACTCCTCTCCTCCAGACTAAACTCCTTTCTCTCAACTCCTCTCTCTCTCTCTTTCTTCTGCTGACTTGCCACACTTCCCAGGTCACTCGTTCCTCCCCCTGGTCTGGTCCCTCCCTTCCCAGTTGGCTGCCAGTTAGCTCACAGTGCCTAGCCCTGTCACCTGGTTCTAAGGTCGGTCTCCCGCCCTGGTTGTGAATGTAAGTGTCCTGGTGTGCTAGTGTGTGTGGCACAGTCATATAGGACCCGAGCTGTTACCTTGTTTTGTGACACCTGGTTACCGCAGGGGCATCACACTGGGAATTCATTTATTTGTTTAGTGACTATTTTTTAAAGCTATGGGCGTTTCCAGAAACAAACAAGCAGCAGAAGTTGCAGAGGGAACATTCTAAATATGCCATTGTAGTACCCAAAACATTGTAGTACCCAATACACTGTGCATAGCTTGTGCTTCTGAAACCACATGCTGGTAAAATAAGAGGGCTCTCCTCACTACATTAATCTCAAACATGTGGATACTAACTGCAGGTTAGGCATATTGTGGGGTTTAGAAGGAAGGAGGGCATTTATATTTAGGAGAGCAGATTTTGCTTGATTTCTTTTGGTGTGAGTGATGTTGTTTTTCCTGAACCTCTGTGCTACCAATAACTTGGACATATCTCATGTTTCTGTTAACAGGTGACAGACCCAAGTGGGGACTTTTTTTTTTGTGTGTTGAGTTGAAACCTTTATTGGTGGTATTTTGGGGTACAGAAAATTTTGGATCAGTTAACAAGTATCCAGTGCTCTACGCTCTACTCACGTGATTCAGATGAAGCCCCTGACAGATCCATTTATTAATGAGGCAGGTGGAATTAAGTGGTGTTCGACTTTTCAGAGGTTCACAAACCTGTGGCCAACTGTGCTTTTGTGCACGCCTAAATAGAACTGCTGGATCATAGTCCACAGTGACTCTCTCTGTGTCATAGGGAATCTTCTGCTAGGGGCTCTGTCCGAATCACGTATTTCAGAGATTTACACGAAAACCTCGATGTGAGCACTTAGCTTAGAGCACAGGATAAATGTGAGCCGACCCTTACTGCGATCTTTGGGAGGCAGAATAAACAAACCAAAAGCAAGTCAAGAATTTGTTTTTAGTTACATAGTTACATAGGTTGAAAAAAGACCTAGGTCCATCTAGTTCAACTTTCCTCCACTAATTGCACATTTTGTCATTAAGCCACTTATAACCGACAATGTTGTGTGTACTGAAGAAATTATCCAGCCCTTTTTTAAAAGCTGATATAATACCTGCCATTACTACCTCTTGTGGTAGGGCATTCCACAGTCTGGCTGCTCTAACTGTAAAGAACCCTTTCCTATTTAGCTGCCGGAATCGCTTTTCTTCCACTCGCAGTAAGTGCCCACTGGTCCTTAGTATTGTCTTTGGAAGGAGTAAGTCATGTGCCAGACCTTTATATTGACCACACATGTATTTATACATATAAATGAGATCTGCTCTGAGACGTCTTTTTTATAAGCTAAACAAATCTAACTTTTTCAACCTCTCATCATATAGGAGGCATTCCATTGCTTGTAGTTTTCTAGTTGTCCGCCTTTGAACTGACTGTAACTTCTGAATGTTCTTTTTAAAATGTGGAGCCCAAAACTGGATCCCATATTCTAGATGTGGCCTTATTAGTGATTTATAGAGGGGTAACAATACGTTGAGAGCACGGGATCTAATCTCTCTTTTTATGCACCCTAAAATCTTGTTTGCTTTTGCAGCTGCTGCTTGACATTGAATGCTGCTGCTCAGCTAACTTGTAAATAGAATACCTAAGTCTTTCTCCTGTTCTGTAGTCCCACGTTTACTTCCATTTAATGTATACACAGCTATAGGATTACACTGTTCTAGGTGCATTACTTTACATTTATCAACATTAAATCTCATTTGCCAAGTGTCTGCCAATTCCAACATCTTATCCAGATCGTTTTGAACTATTGTACTATTAACAAAAAAACAAAAAAAGTGAGCTGGAGTATGAGATGGTATACATGGAACTTGTGAGACCATGTTCACACTGGCCATGAGACAAAGAGAAACCAAGGAAAAAATTGTGAAAACATACCCTGCTGTAACTAAATAAAAGCATAGTGCATATAAACATAGGGTACTTAGTAAACACTGTTTTTGATCAAAAAAAGCATAAAGCTATCCCACCAAACGTCAAGGTGTACCCAGTTGGGATAGTACCTACACTCTCTAATATTAAAACCTTACCATGGGTCTAAAATAGGCCTCAATGTGGCTAAGGGCTGAGAGCGACCGGGAGAGTGTAGGTACTATCCCAACTGGGTACACCTTGACGTTTGGTGGGATAGTTTTATGCTTTTTTTGATCAAAAACAGTGTTTACTAAGTACCCTATGTTTATATGCACTATGCTTTTATTTAGTTACAGCAGGGTATGTTTTCACAATTTTTTCCTTGGTTTCTCTTATTGTACTATCAAGGTCAGTTTTTAATATCCTACATAGTTTGGTGTCATCAGAAATGATTGACACTTTACTATTAATTCTATCCACAAAGGTCGTTAATGAACAGATTAAAAAGAATCAGTCCTAGCACAGATCCCTGTGGCACCCCACTGCTGACTATAGCCCATTTAGAGAATCTACCATTTATGACTACTCTTTGTTTCCTATATTTTAGCCAATACTCATTTGCATATCGTTTCTCCTAGTCCCTGCTTCTGGAGCTTCAATATAAGGCTATTATGAGGTACAGTATGAAATGCCTTTGCAAAGTCCAAATAAATCACATCAGCTGCATTACGAATATCCAGATTTGCACTTACCTCCTCATAGAACCCCTACAGGTTGGTTAGACAAGACTTATCTTTCATGAATCCATGCTGTCTGTCAGTTATTATATTATTTTCTGCAATATATTTTTGCATGTCATCCCTTAAAATGCCATCAAAAACTTACACACTACTGATGTCAGACTTACCTGACAGTAGTTGCCTGGATCCAGCCTCATACCTTTCTTAAATATCGGTACCACATCAGCAATCCTCCAATCCTGAGGCACCAACCCTGTTACAAGGGAGTCTAAGAAGATGAGATACAGCGGTCTGTTCAATTACTGAGCTCAATTCCCTCAATATTCGTGGATAAATGCCATCCGGCCTGGGGGATTTGTCAATGTTTAATTTAATCAGACGCAGGCGTACTTCTTCTTGTGTTAACTTAATTATATCAGGTGGTGAACTTTGATTTTAAACTTGTTGAATGATCCTTGGAACAGTCAGTTCCTTGGTGAACACGGATGAGAAGTGTCTGTTTAATATCTCAGTCTTTTAGTTGTCCTCTATGATTAACTTGTTATTATATTTTAAGGGGCTGATAGCATCCTTTATTTTTCTTTTGGCATTAATGTATTTATAAAAAAATTAGGGCTTTATTTTAATGTCCTTAGCGATTTTTGTTTCAGTTGCTAATTTTGCTTGCTTGATTTCTTTTTTACATTTCCTAGTGAGATCTTTATACTCCTGAAATGCTATTTCTGTATTCTCAGCCTTCAAGATTTTGAATGCCCTTTGTTTTTGTTTTAATATACTTTCTTCTGTCTTATTTATCCATAGTGGTTTCCTTTTATTCCTGAACATTTTATTACCAGAGGGTATAAGTTTTTTACAGGACTCTAGCAGTATATCCTTAAACTTACCCCATTTATGTTCGGTATCCCCAGTTATGACTTTGTCCCAATCTACACCTTTAAGCTCTTCCTTTAATTTGTTGAAATCAGCTCTCCTAAAATTCCAGGTTTTAGCATTTCCCCTTTGAAATGTTCTATTGAATATTACGTTGAAGCTTACCATATTATGATCGCTGGTGCCCAAGTGCTCCCGGACCTGTAGATCTGAAATTGTATCCGGTCTATTTGACAGGACCAGATCTAGCAAATTATCTCCCCTTGTTGGTTCATCTACCATCTGAGAGAGGAAATTGTCTTGAATTGTAGATTAGAACTTAGAGCTTTTAGCACAACTCGAAAATTGTATGTCTCACTGAAGGTCTGGATAGTTGAAATCCCCCATAATAATGACCTTATTATTATTATTATTATTATTATTATTATTATTATTATTATTAACTGCCTTTTCAATTTGTTGCAGCATTTCACTCTCTACCTGTTCAGGTATGTTAGGAGGCTTATAGCAAACTCCAATTAGCAGCTTTCCATTATTCCCCTCCCCATGTACATTTACCCATACTGACTTTACATTGTTGCAGCTCCCCCCAGTATCATCACTGAGCAGAGGTCTTAGGTTAGATTTGATAAATATACACACTCCTCCACCTTTTTTGTCTTTCCTGTCCTTCATGAATGTAGTATAATCCTCTACGTTTGTCACCCACTCATGGCTCTTACCCAGCCAAGTTTCCATAATGCCTACCACATCATAATCCATGGTTGACAGATGATCCTGTCTGCCCGCCTTATTATAGAGTCCCCTACAACCAACATCTGTCTGGTCTTTGCTGCACTCCTATTTCCCTCATTCCTACAGCAGTTGTTTTCTTGGTTGCTAGGAGCAATGTCCTTCTGTAGTGATCCTAATCGTGGGCCTGCATTCCTTATATCAGCCAAACAGGCATATTTACTAGGTTGTGCCAGATCAGGACTAAGCTCCCTGACACTTTTCCCCCTACCTCTTCTTCTGTTAGGGCGGCTTTGCACATTGCGATATTGCACGTGCGATGTCGATGGGGTCAAATCGAAAGTGATGCACATCCGGCGTCGCAGTCGATATCTCAACGTGTAAAACCTTTTTGATACGATGAACGAGCGCAAAAGCGTCGTTATCGTATCATCACTGCAGCCTCCGACATTTCCATAATGCCGGTGCAGCGACAGGTACGATGTTGTTCCTCGCTCCTGCGGCAGCACACATCGCTGTGTGTAAAGCCGCAGGAGCGAGGAACTTCACCTTACCTGCCGCCGGCTGCAATGAGAAGGACGGAGGTGGGCGGGATGTTTACATCCTGCTCATCTCCGCCCCTCCGCTTCAATTGGCCGCCTGCCGTGTGACGTCACTGTGACGCCGCACGACCCGCCCCCCTAAGGAAGGAGGCGGGTCGCCGGCCAGAGGGACGTCGCATGGCAGGTATGTGCGTGTGAAGCTGCTGTAGCGATAATAATCGCTACGGCAGATTTCACTAGATATCGCACGTGCGACGGGGGCGGGGCTATCGCTGCAGCATCGGTAACACATTGTTACCGATGTCGCAACATGCAAAGCCCGCCTTACCCAGCTACCTACCTCTGCGTCCTGACCTTCCCCACCTCCATCCTCCAGCCAGAGCATGCTCAGTGAGCTCTAAACTCCTCTCCAGGTTTGCAATGCTTTTGAGTGTTGCAAGCTGCATATTTAGATCAGTTACCTGGCCTTCCATGTTCACCCTCAAACAGCTGTTCAAGGCATGCATACATCTCACAAGATACACACTTGGTAGCATTTTCCATGAAGCACCTATTAAATGGATATAAACAGTACAGATAAAAGTAGAAAACAAAGAAAAACAATGGGAAACTTGTAAGTTCAATTGCAAACTATGCTCATGGGGTAAACTATGATATTGTGTTTAAACTGCATTGCAGTCTTGCAGCGCTGGGGTCCTGGGTTCAAATCCCACCAAGGACAACATCTGCAAGGAGTTTGTATGTTCTCCCCGTGTTTGCGTGGGTTTCCTCCGGGTTCTCCGGCTTCCTCCCACACTCCAAAAACATACTCATAGGGAAACTAGATTGTGAGCCCCAATGGGGACAGTGTTGCCAATGTATGTAAAGCGCTGTGGAATTAACAGCGCTATATAAATTAATAAATATATATTATTATTATTATTATTATTATTATTATTATTATTAATAAACTATGGACATACCTGCAACCTCGGACTTTACTGCACCATCGCAAGCTCAGTAACCCTTGCTTTCTGCGGCTAGGGTAAATAGTTCTGGAACAATCTAGAAACAGGTGTGGCTATTGTTTACGCCATTCACAATGTGGTATAAGTGATTAGACAACTTTATTCTTCGGGTCAGTGTGATAACAGGCTTTTTTTATGTTTGCCTGCTGAGAAACGCTTTTTTTTTCCTCATATTTTGAGAGCTATAATCTTTCTGTATTTCTGACAAAAGAGTCATGTAAAGGCTTTTTTTTACTTTTTTACTTACTCCCTTTATGGTACTTTGACTTTCGGTACTCTGTACATTGGTATAACGTATTGCAATGCACCAGCATGGCAATACATTATACCTGTCAGTTCTGCACTGATAGAAGCCACTTAGAAAGGTTAAAGGCTTGCCGTAGATGGCTGACCAAGAGGTCGGATTACCATCGCAACGTTTGGGGGCACCAATCAGACAGGAGAGAGAGCATACTCCCTTTTCCTGCCTCCTAAATGCTGTGATTGATATGGTTTGCTGTATTTTGGGGGTTAAACAGCCCAGGTTGGTGTAGGCAATGCTTCTGACTGTGAGAGTCGAGGCTCGACTGTCACGTAAGCTGAGCTCCTGGCATCAATCACGCGTGATCATCATGACATACTGATAAGTCCAAGGTCATGAAGTCACCACAAAATAGGCCAGAACGGTACATCTAACCTCATGAAGGGGTTAAACCTTTGAGATTTCCCTTCTACTTGATCCTGGTATTAAAAGGGCGATCCAGCACGTAAAATATGCATTCTAAATATCTATATTTACACTCTTTCCACTTGTGTAAGTTATTATACAATATTTTACACTTCTCCCTATCAAGGTAAAAAATGAATTTTTTTTTTTTATTACACTTCCTGTGAATATTCATTTGAGATGAGTCTCAAATTTGATGTCTCAGGAGGCTGGGACTGCGCTCACTTTGCTGCATCATCTCTTGACCTTCCTGAAACAGGATGTCAGCAGGGGGCAGCACTGCAGTTATTTAGTACAGTTTCTAGTGTTGCTGCCCTCTGAAGATGCTCTTTATCAATGGTGATAGTTGCTGCAGGAAAGTGAGTGCAGCCCCAGCCTCCTGTGATGTCATGTTTGAGACTCCTCTCAAATTAAACATCACAGGAAGTGCAGCAAAAACAGATTTAAGGATTAGTTTGATAGGGAGAAGTGTAGGTTATTTTCTAATAATGCTATTTACAGAGGTGTTTAGGGTGAAAAGATAGATATTTAAAAAGGACATTTTAAGTGCTGGACAATCACTTTAACTTAAGTCTGCTTTACACGTTGCAATTTCGCATACGATCTCGTATGCGATTTGCAACGCCCCCATCGTATGTGTGGCACGTTCAATTTGTTGAACGTGACGCACATACGATTAACCCCCATCACACGTACTTACCCGTGCATACGACCTCGATGTGGGCGGCGAACGTCCACTTCCTGGAGTGGGAGGGACGTTTGGCGTCACATCGACGTCACGCGGCAGCCGGCCAATAAATGTGGAGGGGCGGAGCTGAGCGGGACGTAAACATCCCGCCCACCTCCTTCCTTCCGCATTGTCAGCCGGGAGCCGCATGAGGCAGGTAAGATCTGTTCATCGTTCCCGGGGTGTCACGCACTGCGATGTGTGCTACCCCGGGTACGATGATCAATCTGACGTACAATTCTAGAGAAAGGTACGATGTGTATGCGATGAACGTTTTACCGTTCAATCACAATCGCACGTACCTGTCACACACTGCAATGTACCTTACAATGCCGGATGTGCGTCACTTACGACGTGACCCCGCCGACACATTGTAAGATATATTGCAGCGTGTAAAGCGGGCTTTACTATGGAAGTCTCTTGTCAGAAAATTAGCTGTAGTTTATATAAATTTTTTGTATTATAAATGCAGAAAAAATGTGATCTTAGGCCATTTTTTCATTGTGTTTAATGTTGAAGACTTGTTTTTGCAAGACAAGTTGTATTTTTAAATAAAAGCAATATAAGAAAAATGTTTTTTGGGTGGGGGTAAGGGGGAAGAAACAAAGATGTTGCTATTGTTTCATTGTTTTAAAGTATTTACAAATTAAATAAAACAAATTACAAATTTCTTTACAGATTATTAATTAACAAACATAAGAATACTAAAATTAGGTGATATCATTAATGACTTTTTAGCATATTATTTACTCAGCAGGAATCTTTAGAATGAGAATTATCAGATTGGTTCATACACTGTCATACTCTAATGTGATATTCAATGAAGAAAACAAGAAAACCGGCGCTAAATGTGCACTACAGCACTAAAAATCCCAAACTGTACTTATTATAAAATTTGAGATTTTTGGCAAAATTTCTTGAGCTACAACGCCACATCACAGCAAATCTCTTTGGGGCAGTCCTACTCTAAAATATTTTTATATAAAATGCGCCATACGGCCTCACATATGAAAAGTAGAACTGTTCTTAGTCCACTGTAAATATATGAACTGTACTGCATCTGTGCTGGATTCTGTTTCTGTCAAAACTACGCAAATTTGAAACCGGCCTTACTTGGTGTTTTTCAATCCAGTACCCATGACTGAATCATGGCTGTGGGCGGCCCAAGTGCTGGCTTTCTTGTTTTTCCTTGTTGAATTGGTCGGTGGCTGCCCCCCACTTTGCCATGCACCCCAATTTGGGATGTATTCCACCTGTCTTGATTTTGGCAATTGGTGGCTGTTCACATTCAGTCATCAGGCCCTGTCCACGGGCTATTTACTTCAAGCAGCATTTGCTTTGGTCTGTCCCGCCCACAGCCATGACTCAGTCATGGGTATGGGATTGAAAAACACAAAGTAAGTGCTGCTATAAACAGTTGTACTTTTTCATATTTGAGGCCGGTTGGCACATTTTATATAAAAATATTTTAGAGTAGGACTGCCCCAAAGAGATTTGCCGTGACGTGGCGGGGTAGCTCAAAAAATTGCAATTTTTTGCCAAAAATCTCAAATTTTAATAATAAGTACAGTTTGGAATTTATAGTGCTGTAGTGCACATTTAGTGCTGGCTTTCTTGTTTTTCTAATGTGATATTACAGTAAATGATCATTGTGACAAATGTCATAAATAACATGACAAGGATAGTTACAGAGTAAATGAATGCAAACAGTGGAGGACATAATGTAATATTTTACAGGAGATGAAAAGAATCCTCCTCACTTATTAATATTGGTGAGGACAGATTATTCCACAGGAACTATACAATACGTTCAATTCACCCATTTCAGGCAGGTACTTAAGATTCTTGTAGAGATGATAGAATGATAAAAGAGATGGATGGATGGATAGATAGATGGATGGATGGATGGATAAACAGACAGACAGACATTAGTGCCGTTTTGGGGTACAAATCTAATTTGTACCATTTTTTTAATGGGGGGAAAAGGAAAATATTTTTTGTTTCTTTTTTTCATTTAATTGCTTGTTTAATGCTTCGGTCTAACATCTCACAAGATCACTCAGGCGTCGACCTGCTGTGTGTTGAATCATAGGTAGACTAGTAAGAGTTAATCTCTGATAGTCTGCTTGCTCCTTTAATCACATGTTGTGGGGAGATCTATCACATTGACTCCCCTCCTATTTATGCTGGTGGAATCCTTCTACCCATGCCAGCTATAACTTATTCTATGTTAGTCTGTGAGGTGTGGTGTTCCAGACTCTCTAGTGAAAGTTGTGCTTAAGTTGTGTCTATTGCTTGGAGCAGTTGTGGAGTTTACCCCTGTTGTTTTGATCCTGCTCTTGTTTTCCCTCCTGATTCCTATTGTCTTTACCTATGTGTGTGCATGATGTGTGACAGAGGTTTTTCCCTTGTCTGTGGTTTTCAACACACTCCTGTCCCTTCCCTCCCTGAGGGGAGGGGGAAGGGGAATCAGATCAGGAAAGGCCAGGAGCAGTGCAAGGAAGGAGAGAGGTGCTTACCACACATTTCCTCTATGGCGAAAATTATATAACATGGCACCAATTCAAATGAACTTCAAATTATGGAATATATGCACTTGGTAGCAGCTTTCTGTTTGGGATAGTAGGGCTGGATGCCCTCTACAGTGAAGTTAAAGACTGAAGCCAAGTAATGTTAACCTTAAAGAAACATCAATAGCCAAATAGGATGGTTAAAATCTTATTGAAAACACGGGGGAACACTATTCTCCTTAAGGAGACTTTGCAAGCCAGTCTGGCTGCCAGGTAAGGGGACTTATAGCTGCAATGCCCCTAAAATTCCACGGGGGAACACTATTCTCCTTAAGGAGACTTTGCAAGCCAGTCTGGCTGCCAGGTAAGGGGACTTATAGCTGCAATGCCCCTCTGGGAAATATTCAAATTGTCTCTCCAGTAAAGGAGACAAACTCTAGCACAGCGCCACCTATTGGAAGTAGCGATCCTAAAAGTCACAAGTGGATTTTTGACAATCCTTTGCAATATGACTCAGGATTGCAAAGGATTGTCAAAAATCCACTTGTGACTTTTAGGATCGCTACTTCCAATAGGTGGCGCTGTGCTAGAGTTTGTCTCCTTTACTGGAGAGACAATTTGAATATTTCCCAGAGGGGCATTGCAGCTATAAGTCCCCTTACCTGGCAGCCAGACTGGCTTGCAAAGTCTCCTTAAGGAGAATAGTGTTCCCCCGTGGAATTTTAGGGGCATTGCAGCTATAAGTCCCCTTACCTGGCAGCCAGACTGGCTTGCAAAGTCTCCTTAAGGAGAATAGTGTTCCCCCGTGGTCCCCACATAGCTTTCTCATGAGCCAGATCAGACACCCCCATACTTTGCACTGACGAGGGGCAAGCACCCCGAAACACCGTGTCTGCAAATTGGGATTCTGATCTGGCTTATATATCCTGAGTCATATTGCAAAGGATTGTCAAAAATCCACTTGTGACTTTTAGGATCGCTACTTCCAATAGGTGGCGCTGTGCTAGAGTTTGTCTCCTTTATTGAAAACATTCATTCTGGCCCATGGTGAGGAAGAGGCTTGATTAGCTTAGACCTGGTGGACACTCGTTTCCAGGCCCTCCAGACTTTAATTTGGTCCTTACAGGAAGCTGACCTAGGCTTGATCCAAGCTGTGGTTAACTTCTACTATCTGTACTGCTCAAACTGATGGGTTCCTAGGATTCTTGATGCCTGAAGCAAACAGTAAACTGTGACTCAACCATTTTTCTCCCCCCCTCAACAAAAAAAAAAGGACATTAGGTCCACTACAATGTGAAAATACATGCTTCTTAATGCTAGAGCAGAGAATTTAAATAAAAAAATTACTTTAGTTAAGGGTCTTTTTGACAAATTATCACATAAGATAGGCGTTAAATGTTAGATTAGTGAAGGTCCAAAGCACAAGAACAGAGGTTCCACACTGAACAAACATTTGGGGGAAAACTAAGGATTGCAGAGATGTCATCAATGGGTGTGCACTCTCCATTGACATAAAGTCATGGTCGAAAGTGTTGGCACCCTTGAAACTGTTCCAGAAAATTAAGTATTTCTCCTAGAACATTATTGTAATTACAATTTTTGTTATACACATGTTTATTTCCTTTGTGTGTATAACCCAAAAAACTGAGAAAAGAACGCAAATTGGACATAATTTCACACAAAACTCCAAAAATGTGCTGTACAAAATTGTTAACACCCTCACTTTAATATTTGTTGCAAACCCTTTGGAATAAATAACTGCAATCAATCGCTTCTTATAACCATCAACAAGCTTTTTACACCTATCAACCAGAATTTTGAACCACTCTTCTTTTGCAAACTGCTCCAGTCTCTCATATTTGAAGAGTGTCTTCTCACAACATCAACTTTAAGGTCTCTCCACAGTTGTTCAATGAAATTTATATCCGGACTCTTTGCCATCACTTCAGAACTCTCCAGCACTTTATTTCCATCCATTTTCATGTGCTTCTTTAAGTATGTTTGAGGTCATTGTCTTGCTGGACGATTCATGACCCAGGACGCAAACCCAGCTTTCTGACACTGGGCACTGCATTGTGACCCCAAATCCTTTGGTAATCTTCAGATTTCATGATGTCTTGCAGACATTTAAGGCACTCAGTGCCAGAGGCAACAAAACAACCCCAAAACATCTTTGATCCTCCAAGATATTTGACTGTAGGTACTGTGTTCTTTTCTTTGTAGGCCTCATTCCATTTTTGGTAAACAGTAGAAAGATGTGCTTTACCAAAAAGCTCTATCTTGGTCTCATCTGTCCCTGAAACGCTTTCCCAGAAGGTTTTTCGCTTACTCACATACATTTTGGCAAACTGCAGTCTAGCTTTTTTATGTCTCTGGCTCCTGTCATAGCACTTCATTTTATTCAAATAACAACGGATACTTTGGGTTGAAACTGCTGAACCCTGAGCCTGCAGGACAGCTTGAATTTCTTTAGAACTTGATTGGGGCTGCTTATTCCCATCTAGATTATCCTGTATTGCAAGCTTTCATCAATTTTTCTCTGCTATCCGCATCCTGGGATATTATCTACAGTGCCATAGGTTGTAAAAACGTCTTGATTATGCGTACCATAGACAAGACAAAGAAACTTCAAGATCTCTGGATATGGACTTGTAACTTTGAGATTATTGAGATTTTTCAACAATCTTGGTTCTCAAGACCTCAGACAGTTTTCTTCTCCTCTTTCTGTTCTGCATGCTTAGTGTGCTTACACAGACAAAAAATGCAAAGATTAAGTCAACTTCTCCCCTTTTTATCTAGTTTTAGGTGTGATTTTCATATTGTCCATACCTGTTACTTGCCTCAGGTGAGTTTGAACGAGCATCACATGCTTGAAACAATATTATTTACCCACATTTTGGAGAGCTCAAACAATTTTGTCCAGCCCGTTTTTGGAGTGTTATGTGAAATCATGTCCAACTTGCCTTTTTTCTCTGTTTTTGTTTTTTTTGTGTATATTTCCAATACACACAATGGAAATAAACATGTGTAATTGCAATTATTTTATGGGAGAAATACTTTTCTGAAACTTTTTCAAGGATGTCAACATGGTCGGCCAAGACTACTGATGTGAAATATGCTGTATTAAAAATGTAATGAGGCTCTAAACCAGTGATGGCGAACCTATGACACGCGTGTCAGTGCTGACACGTGTAGTCATTGTTAGTGGCACGCGGCTGCCGGCCACGGCCCCATAGAAATTAAGCATCCTTTAAGTAGCATGGCAAGCCGTTCCGATTTTTTATCAGATCGGATGCCATGCAGGAGGTCTGTGCCGGAGGTCTGTAGGCCCAAACAACAGAGCTCCGGGCCAGAGCGTCTAGGCCTGGGACTTCTGGTAGGCCCGAACGTCCGGCTGGCGCAGCAGGGAGCAGCGCAATGCCGCCCAAACAACAGAGCTCCGGTGCAGAGCGTCTAGGCCTGGGACTTCCGGTAGGCCCGAACTTCCAGCTGGCGCAGCAGGGAGCAGCGCAATACCGCCCAAACAACAGAGCTCTGGTGCAGAGTGTCTAGGCCTGGGACTTCCGGTAGGAGGGAGCAGCGCAATGCCGCGAGGGACGCACTTCTGAGGCCTGAGGTGATCGCTGTCTGGAGGCCCTGTGATTGCTGTCTGCAGGCCCTGTGATTACTACAGCAACCATCATCCAGTGAACTGTGGGGTGTCATTGGCCATTACTGAGATAAGTGAGGGGGATGCTGGAAGAGGCCTGTGCTATGGGTGCCGTTTCCCGCCATTAATTTACATAAGGAACGCCATCTTGCAGCATAGTACAGACTCCATTTCACCACCATTACTGTTGTGCATCCTTATTAACCCCTATTTCTGCTTATTAACTCTGCCCTTTCCTAAAAGACAGTTACATGTGCCATCATAAGGTCAGTTAGGTTAGTTAACACCTAATTGCCTGCAGGGCTAACTATAAATCTTCTCTCACTACCCCTCTCATGGAGAAGCCACAAAATAAAAAACAAAGCTAAGTAAAGGGAGTGGTAGTAGCAGTAGCCGACCCTTTCAAGAGACATGGACTGAGATGTATGGCATTATAGAAAAAAATGGCAGATCATTTTGCGTTCTATGTAGTGAAACGGTAGTAAGCAGAACGTGGAATATAAATAGACATTTTGAAACTAATCATTCCCAGCTCTTGAAAAAAAGTGAGGATGAAAGGAAGGAATACATTTCCAGGCAGCTACACCTTCATAAGAGCCAATCTAATTCCATCCTTAAATTTGTAAAAAGCTCTACAAATTTAACATCTGCAAGTCTGAGCATTGCTCACTCCATAGCTCAGCATGCAAAAGCACTCAGTGAGGGAGAATTTATTAAAGAAACTCTCTTAAGATGTGCACCAGTTCTATTTCATGATATGCAGAATAAAGATGCAATTATTAAGAGAATATCTGAGTTACCACTCAGTAGAAATATCATAAAAGACTGAATAATGAGACTGAACACAAACGTACAACATCAATTAAAGAGAGACATAAGTAATTGTAAATATTTTTCGATCTCTCTTGATGAAACTACTGATGTCACATCACATGCTCAGTTGGCCATTATTGGTCGATATTCTGATGGTCTCACAATGAGAGAAGAGTTGAAAAAGTTAGTATCACTGCCAACAAGTACATCAGGAAGTGAAATATGTAAGGTTGTTATGCAAACATTCTGTGACCTAAGCATTGATATCTCTAAAGTTGTGTCAGTGACGACAGATGGGGCACCAAACATGGTGGGGAAAAAAGTCGGATTTGTTAAATTGTTTATGGAAGGTATTGGACATCCGATTGTGCCTTTTCATTGTATTATCCATCAGGAAGCTTTATGTGCCAAAGCAGGATTCACTGACTTAAACGACTTAATGTCAGTTGTTACAAAAATAGTTAATTTAATAGCTGCTCGCCCCCTTCACAAGCGAGAATTTTCTGCACTTTTACTGGAGGTTGATTCCACCTACAGTGGACTGCTGATGTACAATAATGTAAGATGGCTGAGCCGAGGCAAAGTTCTTGAGCGCTTTGTGGAGTGCTTTGAAGAAATTAAGGTATTTCTTGAGGATAAGGATCTGGGAAACTTTCCTCAGCTCTATGATTCTAAGTGGGTCAACAACCTGATGTTTTTTTACAGATCTCTCTGTTCATATTAATGAACTGAACTTAAAGCTACAAGGTTTTGGCAAAAGTATTGACGTTATGTTTGGATACATAAAAGCTTTTGAAAGTAAACTTAAAATTTTCAAGCGAGATGTAGAAACTAAAACTTATAAGTATTTTCCTCGAGTAACAAAGTATTTTGAGAAGGCCAGTGCAGCTGTACAAAATGAAATGGAACCCTTGCATACAAAGTACCAGCATGTTTTAGACTCGTTACTTGACCAGTTCAGTGATAGATTTAATCAATTTAGAAGCCTAGAACAGACCATGAAAATAATTAAGTATCCTGATGTAGTAGTCTACAGTAGTTTGGAATTAAATGGTTTTCAGTGGATACAAATTGATGATTTGGAGATGCAACTTGCAGAATTTCAGGACAGCATCTGGGCTCAGGTGTTTGTTGACTTGAGGTCAAAGCTTGAGAATCTAGAAAGGTGCCGCTTGGAGAATCAAGAGGAGTGCCACTATGAACAGGAAATTTGGAGTGCCTGGAATAGGTTACCAGACACTTTTAGCACCCTGAAAAATATAGCAATGGCTTTACTCACTATTTTTCCCTCTAACTACTTTTGTGAGACCTTATTCTCAGCATTAAATAAAATCAAAACCAACAAAAGAAACAGATTGACAGATGAACTTAGTAGCGCTTGCTTGGGCTTGAAGTGTACAAAATACCAAACTTCAATTGAACATTTAGCCAATGGAATTCAGCAACAAAAAAGTCACTAAAAATAATCAGTGATGGCAAACCTATTATGCTATTATTTAACTTGTGTGGGGTGCCGTGAACTAAGATAAGTGAGGGGGAGGGGGAATTCTTCCAGTGATGGCGAACCTGTGGCACTCCAGCTGTTGCAAAACTACAATTCCCATCATGCCTGGTCATTCAAAGCAAAAGCTTTGACTGTGAAGACATGATGGGAATTGTAGTTTTGCAACAGCTGGAGTGCCACAGGTTCGCCATCACTGGAAGAATTCCCCCTCCCCCTCACTTATCTTAGTTCACGGCACCCCACACAAGTTAAATAATAGCAAGACCAACAAAAGAAACCAACTGACAGATGAACAAAGAAGTCACTAAGCAGGTAAGTTAAATAATTATACATATTTGTTATTTAAACTATACATGTCGCAAAATTATGTTTTTTTTCTCAAGGTGACACACCACCCAAGTTATGTTCGTTTTTTTGGCAAATTCTGACACACCAAGCTCAAAAGGTTGCCCATCACTGCTCTAAACCATTCTTTACCTCACCTCAACCAATTAAAGAAAATAAAAACAAAGAGACCACCTTAATGAACATTGTAAAAAGATGTACTAGCATTATAAGGGAATCAGGGTTGCCATTATTTTTTTTTATTTTTTGGGGGGTGCACCTTATCAACAAATTATGGATACCAAGATTTTGGCAATCAAATATCTAAACCCATGTGCAAACTGACCATCTGCCTTTTCTGTACACTATATACCATCTTTACATCTATGCTGTTTATAGTGGGATTTTTTCCTGCTGCCAGTAACTTCACGATGGTTTGTCCTTTTTAACCAAGAACAGCACTATTGCACAATTAATCATTAGTTTGTACTTTGTTTCCAAGTTTACCTTAACCTTATTATTGTTAGTGACTGTAAAGGGATTTTAATTTAAATGTAATATCTGCCCAATATACCATAAATGAATCATGGTATACACATAAGCAAAAGAATGATACAATCATTCGCTTTCCATTATTACTCATAACACATTAATCCATTCATTAATACATGGTAGCCTTTCTTGCCCCAGTGCTTCGCCTCCAGTAGAGTGTACTTTGCCCCCAGTACGGATCACTCCTGAGAAAAGAAAACCATGTTTTACAAGGACCTGATGTTTTTTGTAGCGTTCTTATAATGTAATTAGGCCTTCAGACCACCAGAACTGTTCACACAGTTCTCTGAGGAGCCCTTCCTCTCACTTTCCGGATATGTCTGGATTTCAGATTATTGCATTAATATTTTGTGTTTGTGGCACCGGAGCAGTAATTGGTGCAGTTGTTTCCAACGAATGGAGAGTGACCAGCCGAGCCAGCTCTGTGATTACGGCCACTTGGGTGTTCCAGGGCTTGTGGATGAACTGTGCAGGGAACGCTTTGGGCTCATATCACTGTCGACCTCATTTAACCATCTTCCGTGTAGAAGGTAAGCAGACCTTCCTTTCATTTCATTTTTGCTTTATCCGTTTTCCAAGGAAACTGTTGTATAAAATGTAGCTGATGATGCTATACTGTGTATTTATACTGGATACCTGTAAAAGAAAAGCTATGGCATTTAATAACTATTTCTTGTAAAAACTAGAAAAAACATTCTTACAATACTATTCATTCAAGTAATGTATAAAAACTAACTAGATATGTAACAATACTCACAGATATTTTAGTTCTTAGCTTACGACACCACATATATAAGGATAGGTACAAATATATTAGTTGTACCCAGCTAGTATGGAAACTTGTGAGCTTTGTGCAAATGTTCAGCATCTACAGCCAGAGAAATATTGGGAAGAATTTATTAGGTCTTCAAACTGTGTTCATAATGTTGCAAATGTTGTTGAGTGCCATTTTGTCGCATTTGTCTTGTAATTTTACACTTCTCTAGCATCTAGTAGAAGTGGCCAACCATGTAAGTAACGATTTACATAGATGTATTACATGCAACTTTTTTTTTTTTCAGAAAGTTATTTTGTTTTTTTTTTAAATGTTCCATAAAAAGTTACATTATGACATTTCTAGACAGACGTGTAATATACATGCGCCAAAGTCCTCAAACGTTGGGTGACAGTTTTCTAAATTTGGCACAAATAAGCACAACACTACCACAGGGTAACTGACTTCAAAAATTCCCCTCTTAATAAATTCTGCCTATGAAATGTAACATTTTTCTAGTTTGGAAGGACATTCAACAGAAAAACTCATGTCGGGAGACACAAAGCTGCCACCAGGAACCTTTTGGATTTTTTTTTGTGATCAGTTTCTCCTGGTTTTTACTTCTCTAGCTTGTGGGGAAAAAATGTGATCACCCAACATATGTGAATGATTCCTAATAATATAACCAGTAACTTCTCTGACAGATCAGGGAAGATAACTTGGCTCTTATAAAGGTGTAGCACCTGAAGATAATCTATAGGCATTTCTCACTGTTGTGATTGTGTAAATTATTTATCCCCTTGGTGACATGCATTGTACAGTATTGGTATAGAGATACCACCAACCAGCTCCAACAACTTGCACATACACGTACAGATCTGTGATGTTCCACGCTGAGCATGCTCCATTAGTAAAGGATGTCTTCTGGATATTAAAGAGAATATGTAATCCGAAAATGGCCTATTGTTTAAATCAGAATTTTGTGTTAAATATATTTATTTTTTAAAATTTGGGCAATTTTTTTCCCCAATTTCACATCTTGTAATTAAAAATAAATAAATTAGAAATCTTGCAATTTTCATACTGGCCACTGGGGCTATTCTAGACTCTTACTTCCTGTTGTTTCAGGAAATGCACATGTACATTAGCAGCACTACACTGACTAAGACTTTATTTTTGCATTGCGACATATATTGAGTGTGCGCAAAAGTCATTGTGAGGGGAGGGGGAGCAAGATCGCATGGGAGCTGTGACATTGCCTATTGTGAATGGTGGATGCTTTGTTATCATCTGTATAAAGGTGTTTCCCTTCATTATTACCCTGTCTCTGAAGATAAGATGCTTGCTGAAAAGTCATCCTGAGAGGATAGGAAGTATGAGTTTGATATAGCCACAACAGCCAGTTTGAAAATCGCATCTCTAATTATGTTTATTGACACCTTCATGAATGACATGTGACATAATTGTACTTCACAGGTCAGGTCCATGTGTATCAAGGAGGATGTTGAGGAGGATGATGACTGTTTACTGTTTTACATAGCTGATATCTTCCTGTAAAAGCTCCAATCACGGCTGTTTAACTATTTAAATGCCACTGTCAATCTCTTACCGTGGCATTTAAAGAGTGTGATCGCCAGTGCATGCGTTCTCTGCCTCCCTTTTCCTCTGAAGCTTAGTCGTCCACAGGCTGAGCTTTATAGAAGTACCATGATTTTGCTATATACTGAAATATTGTGGTATTGTATATATTGTAGTATAAAGTATAAGCAATCGAACGGCCACAGATTCATGTCCCCTAACAGGCCTAAACTATAAAGTAAAAAATAAAAGATTTACAAAAAAAAAGATAAATGATAAACATAATAAAAAGTTCAAATCACCCCACATACCCTCAATTAAAAATAAAAAAATATATAAGCATACTGCATGTGGTACTGGTGCATCCATAAAAGCCTAATCTATCAAAATATAAAATTAATAAACCCAATTGGTAAACACAATTAAGAGAAACAAAATTAGAAATATCATTATGTCTTTGGCATACATACCATTTTTTGATCACTGTTCATTTATTTATTTTTTTTGTGAGGCAAGATAAAAAACAGAAACAGCAGTTCTGGCAGAAGCAGTTTTTAATTTTTTTTTTTAACACTGTGCTCAATATACAAGAAGATAGTTTTATAGTACAGGTAGTTTGGAATGCAGCCAGGGGCGGACCGGTCCACCGGGGTGCCTGGTCCTTAGTGACCCCTTAACACCCCACCTCGTGCTTCATATAGTGCTGGTAACCGCGGGCTGGACTAGGGCAGGGGGCCCCGGGTGGCTCCAGCAGAGGCAGTGCAGAGGCAGCGGGGCCGCCTGTTTTTATAATGGCCGGGGCTGCACTGCACCTTCACTTGTTCGTGTGCTGCTCCGGTCATGGCACAGTTAACAGACGCGGCCATGTCTGATAACTGTGACATCACTCAGCGCACCCAGCACTGCTGCTTCCCACCAGAGAGGATCTTCAGTGGAGGAGCTTGCTGGCTGGACTGGAGATAAGCCAGGGGAAGGGAAGGACTCCTCTAATATGTGTGTTTGTGGGGTTTAGTGCTTTTTTAGAGTTAAACCATTTTTTATTATTAAACCTAGGATTCGTTTTTTTGTGTTTATATATTTTTTACACTTAAAAACATATTTATATATATATATATATACTTGGACCTGCAATCTATTGCTTGCATTATTAATACACTGTAGTGCTTATGTACTACAGTGCATTATCTCCACTGTCAGTCTTGACGATTAGCAATCAAGCCCCGCTATCCAGTGTGATCTGATTGGCTGAGGAATATAGGAGACATGAAAGCCTTTGTCAGTCCTACCTGTTGCCATACCAAACACCTACATCCCGTAACGGGGCTGCATTGATGCCGATGGGATGACAAAGTGAGAAATCTCCGTTTGTCAGATTCCTCACATGCCGCTGTCAGTACTGATAGAAGCATATGAGGGGTCGTGAAAGTGCTGAGATAGGCACTATGTTTGGTCTTAGCACTTGATGCACAACCCTGGTGGTGTGCATCAGCCGGCTCCTACTGCAAATTACATGGACACAACCCTGAGCTTGTGCCATCCATCAGACGTAACTGTATGTGAGATTGCAGTATATCACCTGTAGTCTGGTCATAGCGTTACATCATTTTGCTGGCAGGGGTTAATCCCAGCTTTCTACAGAGATTATTTGTAACATCCAAATATTAAGGCTTAGCTATTTCCAACAGTCCAATTTGCTCCCAAAACTGGTTGGTTCTTCAAGGGATGAGTAGTAAGAAGAGCAATGCAGCAAAACAACATGTAGTTATTTTCTCATACCTTCCACCATTAGCTGTCTTCAGGCTGATCCTACCATGAAGCAAGGTGAGCATGTTGTCTCAGATTGAAGCCTGAATTATTTTTCAGGGGACAGCGAAATGTTGCTGCACTGCTCTTCTCTCCACTCTGGCTGAGATGCAGGGACTCTGCACAGTTCTGCACTCTCATCCGTCCACTCTGTGCGTTGTACTGTCCTGTGAGAGTGGAAAGTGTGAGCTTCAGCTTCTCATCAACTCAAAAACAAATGTGCAACTTGTCTATAACTTGCTGTTGCAGACCTTTTTGGATCTGCATTGAGGGTATAAAAAAAACCATCCAAGTTGTATGCAAGTCGCATTGAAACGTAAGCGAGTCTTGTGCGACTTGAGACCAGTGACAGAAAATCTAACACATTTGGAAACATTTGTGCTTCTGTCACTCAAATAAGGAAATGATTAAAAGTGATATCATGTGACATGTAATCTTAATGTCGTGCGATACACATTCACTTATCGTACCGTCATCCCCAGGAGCAGCTTCATTTATAGCTGAAGTCACAATTCTTCTGGATCACCATGAGCTCTCACACTGCACAGCCTCATAGGCCTGCTGCACTTTGTTTCATGAGGATCAATGTAGATAGTTTACTTTGCCCTGATCCTAGGGTACAGTGCTGCATACACTGCTCTGACAGTTTCTTGTTGGATGTACATTTGTAGGCTGACACATTCCCTGCTGCTTTAGTGACAGTGGAGTTGTAAAATGTATGAATGCAGTTCTGGATGTGACTGGAGAAGATTTAATGTTAAGCCCTCGTCACATTTAACGACTTACCAGTGATCCCGAAAACGATGTGACCTGATAAGGATCGCTGGTAAGTCGCTGGGAGGTCGCTGGTGAGATGTCACACAGTCAGACCTTACCAACGATGCAGTAACAATCAGCGACCTGTATAACAATCTCGGCGGACGTTGGGACTGTGTTAGGAGGTCGTTGGTAGGTGTCAAACAGTGATGCGTCCTGCCCAACAGGACATCGCTTTTGAAGAAAATGGTCCCAACTATTCAGCAACGACTAGCAATTTCACAGCAGGGGCCTGATCGCTGGTAGGTGTCACACATAACGTGATCGCTGATGCGTCATTAGCGATCTTGTTAGCAATCTCGTTGTGTGTGACGGGGCCTTTACACTAGACAATGAGATGTGCACGGTGAGCTGTGTGTGTGATAGTAGTAAGGAAGAACTATAACTCTCAGAATAAACAAACAGTTGTACTGCGTTACTATTGCAGCCAGGGATTGGTTGCAGCTTTTACATGTGATTATAGCCAAAACAGTATACAAACACTGGATGATGTGCAGATAAGACATCCTGCTTCCATCCCACAGACCTGTGACTTCTGCTGCCAACCTCTGGCCAGTGATTGGCTGCCACGTGCCCATCCAGTAACAAGAGGAAGCATAAAAGTTGTCAGGGGATTTTATTCTTCATTTTCCTGATTCCTAAGGTTAAGACTATAATTACTGAGGAGTGAGCACTACCATGCTCAGTACTGGTGATGAGCAGTTGGATGCTCGGATGGACTTGACTCAAGTACCCAAGTATAATGGCAGTCAATGGGTAACGAGAATTTTTCCGGGAAATCTTCCTTAAAAATGCTCAAGTTTCCCATTGACTTGCCTTATACTCGATACACAAGTCGAGTCCGTCCGAGCATCCAACTGCCATTATGAGTACTGAGCACCTGAGCATGATAGTGCTCACTCATCACTATTACTGAGCCCCCGAGCATGATAGTGCTCACTCATCACTACTACTGAGCACCTGAGCATGATAGTGCTCACTCATCACTACTACTGAGCACCTGAGCATGGTAGTGCTCACTCATCACTACTACTGAGCACCTGAGCATGGTAGTGCTCGCTCATCACTAATTATATTATAAAGAATGGAATGTCCTGTATAATATACTAATATGTAAAGATTTTACCTAATACTAAAACCATTACACACTGCCTTACTGGTTTGCTCATTATTTTCAATATTCGCCTCCTTTCAAGTACAATGTTCTTCATAACAGCATTCCACCATCCATTCTGCCTTTTGCTGAGCCTAATTCAGACACAAAGCTCAGTAAATATCAATGTTCAGGTATTTGAGGAAGGCTTGGTCAATAGATTTTCGTTGATGGCGTGATATATCCTGGGCTTTCTTTTACCTTTGCCTGTATCAGATGCTTTGGAGTTGGAAAGTCATGAGTATTTTTCATTTTCATCCCAAATATATTTTTTATTTTGCTTCTAGGATTTTTGCAAGCCTGCAGAGGTCTCATGATTGCAGCCATATGCTTGGGATTCTTCGGTACACTGTTTGCCTTTGTTGGCATGAAATGTACAAGAATAGGTGGTGACGACCAATTGAAATCTAAAGTCGCCTGTGCTTCTGGAATACTATTTATATTATCAGGTAATGCAAAGACTATATGGATCCTGAAATTAGTTGGCTATAGGTATAAAGCATTGAAAGCATGTAATGATGTGGTGATGACGTGTACATACACTTTTCAACAGAAATATAAATCCATGTATCTATACAATAAGTATCGGGACACGTCTCCAAATTATTGTGTTTAAGTGCATCAGCTACATCCAGATACATAAAATAAAGCGCACAGCCATGACTATGATCGTCACACTGTCATAGGAGGCCACCTTTGTCACAAATTCATTTTATGATCTGCCCTAATAAATTCCAATTCTTATTACTGCATAGTAATATGTCCAGGAGTAACAACAGCTCCACCACATACCAACAGCTCATGCAAACTCCCAGAAAAACGCACAGAAAAATGACAGAGTGCAATTACCGATGGCATTCTAGATACACAGATGCCGCTGGTAAAATTCTAATAAATTCGATTCCAGAATTGGAACCTATACCATTCAGGATTAATTATTAACACCATTTAAAGCGAAGGTACACCTTCATATATATTGTAACATATGATAGGTGGTAGAATATCAGAAAATGCCCCTATTAATTGTTATGTATTCACAATATAGTTGATTTAAGTGAAAAAATAAATTACAGAAGGCTCTGCAGACCCCTTTTTCTTGTGATCAGCGGGGGTGTTGGTGTAAAGGGTGCAAAGTGATAAAAATATTCTCACATTCGTAAATGTCTTATCTGGATACTTAATAATGACCCTTCATTTTAAAGTACATTAAAAGAAAAAATAAAATCCTGAAAAAATATTTTGTTACTTATTCCTCAATTTATAATCAAAG
Organism: Anomaloglossus baeobatrachus; assembly: GCF_048569485.1. NCBI lineage: Eukaryota > Metazoa > Chordata > Amphibia > Anura > Aromobatidae > Anomaloglossus > Anomaloglossus baeobatrachus. The sequence continues at coordinate 570,434,175 of NC_134354.1, read as the reverse complement.
AGAATGTAGATTTGTTTTAGACCGATGTTTAGGAATACAGCCAATAAATGTTTGTTGTCTGTATGGATAGCAACACTCAAAGAGGATGCACAAGGGATACATGACAAATCAATGTCCTCCAATCCATCAATAGTATAGCTGTGCATAGATTATGCCAACAGGACGTCAAGAACTTTATTGTATTTTTGAAACATATTATATTCCAGTAGACAAGAAGTGCCAGTATGAAAGAACACGCACCATTGTAACAGAAGAGGGGTTTCAGTACGACCTTAAAACATATGAGAAGTACAACTTAAATTCAGTCCAATTAAATTAGACTTTATATCCATAGTTCGAGGTAGGACTAATCTGTCAGGATGTTGCTTCTCCAAAACTAGTCCTGCCGTGGATTTTCTAATCACATTCCCTGGGCATGAATGATATCCTCCTTACAATCTGTGTCATGATAGGACTGATGGAAATATCGGGCATGCCCACCATGTCTTCCCTGGTGGTCATATTGTGGTGTTGATTGTTTGGAGAATGTCATTCATGTCCATAGAGTCATGATTAGAGAGTCCAAGGCAGTACTAGTCTAGGGTAAGAGATGTCTTGTTGGATTAGTCATGAGGAGTCAAATGCATATGCCAAGGTAATGTGCCAAGCTCTGGATTAAAAGTGCATTTTAATGTGGACTGAAAAGACTTTATAAAAAAAAGCAATAATCTGGCATATATTATGCTATGGAGCAAATTTGGGATGGTAAGGGGACCTGTCAGGTTCCCTTTCAGCGCACACTAATAATATGACTGTGATGTTTTTCAGGTATAAGCTCCCTGGCTGGTTGCTCTCTTTATGCACATAAAACCACTGTGGAATTCTTTGACCCTACACATGTAACAGCAAAGTAAGTTTTCTTTAATCATATTAATAACATCTTGTACAAATACACAATTGTCTTGTATAACAGGAGCCATCTTGGGATGCTGGCTAGGAAGGGCCTGTTGATAAGCTTCTGCCAACCGCACTCCCCCACCCAGCTGGTTTACTAATTTCTTAAATAACTCTCGTAGAGTGAGTAACTTCACAATTTTATTTGGAAAATACCTTGAGAAGCACAGACGTTCTGTGCACAATGGGCACTGTAAGAGAATGGACATCAAGAGGGTCCAGTGTCAGGATCACCAATAATTCTAGGGTTTTATTGTGGTCTCCAAACTTTAACTATGATATGCCTAAGGACTGTTTAGTCTGGAAGGTGTAAAGGCCACGTCTCACTAAGCAACATCACTAGCAGCATCGCTGCTGAGGCACGACTTTTGTGACGTAGCAGCGATGTTGCTAGCGATGTCGCTGTGTGTGACATCCAGCAACAACCTGGCCCCTGCTGTGAGGTCACTGGTTGTTGCTGAATGTCCTGGACCATTTTTTAGTTGTTGCTCTCCCGCTGTGAAGCACACATCGCTGTGTGTAACAGCGATAGAGCAACAACTGAATGTGCAGTGAGCAGGGAGCCAGCTTCTACGGACGCTGGTAACCTATGTAAATATCGGGTAACCAAGAAGCCCTTTCCTTGGTTACCCGATATTTACCTTCGTTACCAGCGTCCGCCGCTCTCACACTGCCAGTGACGACTCCTTGCTCCCTGCACACGTAGCCGGAGTACACATTGGGTAATTAACCCGATGTGTACTCTGGCTAGGAGTGCAGGGAGCCAGCGCTAAGCGGTGTGCGCTGGTAACCAAGGTAAATATCGGGTTGGTTACCCGATATTTACCTTAGTTACCAAGCGCAGCATCGCTTCCACGCGTCGCTGCTGGCTGGGGGCTGGTCACTGGTTGCTGGTGAGATCTGCCTGTGTGACAGCTCACCAGCAACCCGTGTAGCGACGCTCCAGCGATCCCTGCCAGGTCAGGTTGCTGGTGGGATTGCTGGAGCGTCGCTTAGTGTGATAGTACCTTAAGCCTCTTTTCCTATGCATTTATTGTCAATTTTGGGAACCTAAATGGATCCAGTCACAGTTTTAGCATTACATCAATAATTGAACTTCAGAGCAGAAATTAACAATATGAGAGATGAAACCCCCTAAGGCTCTGTTCACACCTGCATTATTTCCATATTTATGTTCCATTATAGGAACAGGACTATGGAAATGACAGAAATGTCAGACTCAGTGCAATATATACACCAGCAGACGAGACAGACTCCAGTGAATGGGGTTGCCCTGTTTCTGCCAGGGTGTCGAATTCTATATTTTATAGAATATAATTTTTATATTTTTATATTTTTATATTTTTGGCTGGATCTGTGATTGAGGCTCCTAACACATATGTGAACAGAGCCTTAGCTATTAGTACACATAAACTATTAAAAAAAAAGTATACGGGTATATGGGTTGGTTAGAGTAAAATCTGATAAAAAGTTGTTCTGCTTTGCATTACGTTTTGTCTATTATTATCCTACGTGATATAATGCCCTGCTAAATGGGGAGGTGCTGCAAATTCTCAGAATACCAGTCTGCATATGAGTGCGCTGTACATATACACATAAGGGGATTTCTCATTCTCCCTATGACAGTTTTGTAGTATAATAATGCCACAAAGCGGGGCTCATTCCGTATTTGCGCAAATATTTGAAACTTTTTTTTTTCCTCTACCACACATGCCACTTTACTGATAAATGCCCCTTATAAGTGTGTAATGGTATCTGCTACTCATGGAGTCTATTATTTGGGCTTCGTAAGTTAGATGTTTCTTAAGAAAAGCTATTTCTTCTTAAACAAGAGTCTTAAGGGTGCTTTACACGCTGCGACATCGCTATTGATTACTAGCAATATCGAGCGTGATAGCACCCGCCCCCGTCGTACGTGCGACATTTGGTGATCGCTGCCGTAGCGAAAACATTATCGCTACGGCAGCATCACACGCACGACGTCGCTGTGACCGCAAACAATCCCTCCTTCAAGGGGGAGGTGCGTTCGGCGTCACCGCGACGTCACTAACCAGCCGTCCAATAGAAGCAGAGGGGCGGAGATGAGCGGGACGTAACATCCCGCCCACCTCCTTACTTCTGCATTCCCGGTGGACGCAGGTAAGGAGATGTTCGTCGTTCTTGCGGTGTCACACATAGCGTTGTGTGCTACCGCAGGAACGACGAACAACATCGTACCGGTGGCAGCAGCGATATTAAGGAAAGGAGCGACGTGTCAACGATCACCGTTTTTGGACGATTTTGCGATCGTTGATCGTCGCTCCTTGGTGTCACACGCTGCGATGTCGCTACCGGCGCTGGATGTGCGTCACTAACGACGTGATCCCGACGATAATCTTAATTACTCACCAGTAATGGCATTTTCAATAGCCCATAACAGCACCACCTGAGAGATAGGTTCCGCCCACATCAGGACAGGAAACCCACTGATAAAAAGGCGGCACCTCTCCTCCACATCAGTAGGTTTTCAGAGCCAGAGAGGACCGACAAAACACAATAAACAGATTAATCACACCACCACCCAAGGAAAAACACCAATAACTCTAACACTCCCCGAAGGGTGCCCACAACCATTGAATAGGGTGGGAACTAAGGGTGCTGTCATGGGCTATTGAAAATCCCATTACCGGTGAGTAATTAAGATTTTTCCCTGCCGCCCATGACAGCACCACCTGAGAGATTTATATAGACCAGCACCTTAGGGAGGGACCACCGCCTGTAAAACCCGTCTCCTAAAGGAAAGGTCAGTTGTGGAGGATAAGTCCAGCCTATAGTGCTGAAAGAAAGTACCAGGAGACGACCAAGTAGCTGCCCGACAGATCTGGTCAATAGAGGCATCCGCCCTCTCCGCCCAAGACGTAGACACTGCTCTAGTGGAGTGTGCCCTTATGCCCTGAGGAGGAGTGGTGTCTTTAGCCGAGTATGCCAAGCCGATGGCATCCCTGACCCATCTAGCCAAGGTAACCTTAGAAGCCCCATGCCCCCTGGAATGCCCCTGAAAAGTGACAAACAGGACCTGAGACTTCCTCCATTCCCTAGTCCTATCTAGGTACGTGATTAAGGCCCTCCTGACATCCAACGTGTGCAACCTAGCCTCTTTCTCGTTATGAGGGGGGTCACAGAGGGAAGGGAGCACGATTTCCTGGGACTGATGAAAGGGTTTAGAAACCTTGGGCAGGTAGAAGGGATCAGTCCGCAACACTACCCTATCATTCAGAATCTGAGTATAAGGGTGAACTACGGACAAGGCTTGGAGATCCCCCACCCGCCTGGCCGAGGTGAGTGCGACGAAGAGAAAAACCTTAAGTGACAACAGTTTGAGAGGGACCTCCACTAAGGGTTCAAACGGCGGCCCTGTGAGGGCATCCAACACTAAATTGAAGTCCCATGGGGGAACCCTGGGAGCCTGAACAGGTACAGACCTGGACTTAGATTTAATGAACCTGCAAATCCACTCATTCTGTGCCAGACTACAATTAAACAGTGCCCCTAAGGCCGACACCTGCACCTTGAGCGTACTGGTGGAGAGCCCCAATTCCAACCCCCTCTGGAGGAATTCTAGAATAGCCGAGATAGGAGGGGGGTCCTCCGCCCGAGCCCCGGACTGAAGGAGAAAACGCTTCCAGACCCTCCCGTAAATGGCCGTGGTGACCGCTTTTCTACTGTGAAGAAGAGTGTCTACTAAGCCAGATGAAAACCCCCGTCGAGTTAGAAGCCGCCGCTCAAACGCCAGGCCGTCAAATGGAGAGCCGGGTCGGGGGGGTGACGGACTGGGCCCTGGCAAAGGAGATGAGGGGTGTCCGGGAGAACCCAAGGATCCACCAGAGACAGTGTCCGCAGCCAGTAAAACCATGCCCGCTTTGGCCAGAAGGGGGCGATGAGAATAACCTCCGCCCTGTCGTCCCGGATTTTCCGGAGAACCGAAGGCAACAGGATCAGAGGAGGAAACGTGTACAGGAGGCCCTGGGACCAAGACATCTGAAACGCATCGAGGGCAACAGGATCGTCTCGGGGGTTGAGAGAACAGAACCTGTCCACTTTCCGATTCGCCTTGGTAGCGAACAGGTCTAGAACAGGGACACCCCATAGAAGCGTGATCTTGCGAAAGACCTCTGGGTCTAAGGACCACTCCCCCGGACTGAGACAGTGCCGGCTGAGGAAGTCTGCCTCCTCGTTGTCCGTCCCCTTGATATGAAGAGCCGTTAAGGAGGAGGGATGTTGTTCGGCCAGCTGGAAGATGCGCATAGTCAGAGTCAGAAGAGAAGGGGATCTGGTGCCTCCCTAATGGTTGATGTACGCCACCGTCACCCTGTTGTCCGAAAGGATCTGAACATGGCGACCTCTCAAGAAGGGGAGGAACCCCTCCAGTGCCTTGAGAACCGCCATGAGCTCCCTGTAATTGGAGGACTGTCTGACCAACTGAGCGCGGAGTGTTTGCCAAAGAGAAAGCCCGAGGTATTCTTTCGACATCAATCTTCGGGGTTCTATCCCAGGAGGTAGACGCCTCCCCATCCACGGGGTACTTTCTTTTAAGGGAAGTGCTAAGATTCAATCTTTTGTCCACTTTCTTCCACTGGTCAGCTATGAGACCCTGAACCTTCTGGGGAATAGGAAACCCCTTACGTTTTTTGGAGTCCAAGCCCCCAAACATGACATCCTGGGTCGATTCAGGTCCCCTGGGGTCCACCATTCCCATAGTCGAACGCACCGCCTTCACCAAGGGTCCCACGTCCGCAGTAGGGAAACAAGGACGACCACCTTCATCAGAAGAGGAGGAGGAGCCAGAATCAGAGGGGGAGGATCCCGAGGAGCCTGACGACCGAGAGTCATGAGCCGAACCCGAGGTATTGGGAGTAGACAGCTTAGGATGAACGACGAGAACCCTGGCCCTTCTTTGAGGAGGGTCTGCTGGATACAGCCTGCACATTGGGCCTTGTTGTAATCAGAAGACAGTGAGGATTGGCATATTGCACATTCCTTGTAACGCTGCTTGGAGGTACATTTTTTCTGTACCTAACAAGAGAGGGGACATGGAAACGGGGTCTTAGTAACATGGCTGACCACGAGGTCCACTCACCCACACGACTCCTGGCAATACCGGATCAGGAGGCGGATTCTTATCTCCTTTGGTCCTCTTGGGACCCACCGACCGAACGCTGCCCGGGCTGGACACAGTATTCCTGGAACGATCCGCTGAGCCGCGTTCTGAGCCGCGCTGCGGCGACTCCTTACGCTGCTCCCTGCTGCGGGGTGAATCTCCTGCCATAATGGAGAAGAATGGAGGAGAAAACTCACCAGTCCCAGGCGCCGGCCACGCTTTTAAACGGAGATCCCTCATTACACGGGCGCCGCCATCTTGGATCCTAGTGCGCATGCGCACACCAGTCACTTCCTGGTCACACTGCGCACGTCACTACGCGCGTCACTTCTGGTCGCGTCCTGCTTCACTCCAGCGTGCTGCACAGCAGGGACGAGCCTTCCAGCGGCCGCCGTGAGTGCGCACCTCCCTGGAGCGACGCCGGGCCGAACTCCCGCTCCAGGCCCGCGCCACACCACCGCAGAGGTCTGAGACCGAGGGGGGGTGCATCCAGGCCCGAACACCGGCTTTTGGTAAGTACTAGGCTTCCACACCGGGTCGGACCTGGGACAGCAATGGGTTGTCCATACCAGGACAGGAAACCAAACTGATGTGGAGGAGAGGTGCCGCCTTTTTTATCAGTGGGTTTCCTGTCCTGATGTGGGCGGAACCTATCTCTCAGGTGGTGCTGTCATGGGCGGCAGGGAAAATATCGGTAGCGATGTCGCAGCGTGTAAAGCACCCTTTACAGTTGTAATCAAACTTATTCAACCCGCAATGTAAATTAGGTTTATTAGTAAAATTAACAAACTGTCATCTTTTTGCAATAAACCCATCAAACATGAACAATTTAAATAACTCAACACAATTAATAACAAGTGGTTTCTCCAAACTAGATACGAAATGCCATTTTTAATGACTATAGCAGTCTAAGAATTATTCAACTTCTTCAAGCCTCTTTCATAGAGCACTCTTAAGCCTCATTCAAACATTCATATAAGACTATAAATATACGGGCCATGATACAGGGACTGCCAATGGGTCTCCATAGTAATATAAGAGGCTATGAAGTCCACGTCAGAAGACCCACCAACAGTGTATGCATCACAGTCAGTTCCCAGGTTGTGTTACATGGACATCTACATAAGATTTTAGGCTGTTATGACCTGCTGCAAGCATGACATAACTAGGCCTCAAGCTTCTAGTAGCATTCCTCAGAACAGGCCATTTCTCATAGCCAGTGGCCTTCACATCACAATTATTTGGGGTTTTGATGCTGCAATTGCCATCTTCAAATGCCACCCAAAATTTTCAGTGGTGTTCAAGTCAGGAGATTGTTACAGTTATTCACGAATTTTACAGGATTTCTTTTTAAACCAAGTTTTGATGGACTTTGAAGTATGCTTGGTAACTTTGTCCTCTTGGAAGGTCCAATAATGCTAAAGCTTCAGCTTCTTCACTAAAAGAAATATGTTATTTTCCTAAGATGTTCTGATACTTTAATCCATATCGCCCTCCACACCGTGCAGGAAGCAAGGCAGCCCCAGAGCATCACAGAGCCTCCACCATGCGTCATAGTAGGTAGGATGTTCTATTCAGTTTATGTATGTAAGAAAGAAGGATTTGGTCCTACACCACAACACTATACCTTACCAGGTGCTGGGAAAAAGAAAGTCAACTCAGGTCCTGCGCATAAAAAAACTGGCCGAGGGTACTCGTTTTGAAAAAAGGAATGAGTAGCCAATAGATAATCCACAAGATCAGAAGAAGTGGCACAGTCCACGGTATAACCAGAAATTCTTGCTTTATCCCAAAAGGTGCAGGGGGGAGAGGAGCCGGGTGCAGGCCATCTACGGACGATGGCCGTTTCGCGCCTGCTAATGCTTCTACGGATCCACTTTTCTATTCAGTTTATTCTTCACTTGTGTCCTCCTCCAGGACAAAGTTACAGGTTTTAAAGCGTACTATTAATTTATTAAAAACAAGTAAAAACAAAATAATATTAAAACAATGTTATTCCCAAATGATGTCTTCCCTTAACCTCTTAATCCACTTTCTTGCCATATTGCTAATATACTTTTAAATGTCACAGTGAATAAATAAATATCCTAGCCAATACAGGTATTTGATGTGTTTTAAATCAAGCACACATGATACAACTATTGATTAGTGGCTTCAGGTGTGCTTGAGACAAATGTTTTCCCTTAAGGGATTCTTATCAGTGGAATGAGTCAGGCCAGTTTCAGACGTCTGTGTTTCAGGTACGTGTGACATCCGTTTTTAACACGGATGCAACACGAACCCATGTTATTCTATGCTGTTACTCACACGGCTGTGTTTTCGCACAGATCATGTGACCCCTCGTGGCCCCACATGCACACACGCAGACATGTCCATTTTTTTCTCCGTCACCACGGGTGTCACTTGGATCGCACACTGATGTGATCCGTGTGACATCAGTGTGACACGTACCGGAGAAAACACGGGTCTTTTAAATAAAAAGATTTTCTATATTCACCTGTATCCAGTGCTGTTTCCTTCAGCTCTGCTGCCTCCCGCTTCTGACCCCCACTCATTATATTCATTGATTATTCACTGCACTGAGGAGCTGGAAGCCAGAGCATCGCTGGGGACTTCAGTGCCGGGAACCGCATCGCTGGGGACAGGTGAGAATCTAGCAGTGTGTGTGTGTGTGTGTGTGTGTGTGTGTGTGTGTGGTGAGGACTTGGAAGCCGTAGCATCGCGGGGACAGCATCCCGGAGGACAGCATTGCCATCACCGGTGACAGGTAAGTACCCAACTGAAGTGTGTGCAGTGACATCCAGGAGGTCATCAGAGTTCCCAATGAACTCTGATGAACCCGTGAAGTCACCATCCTGACACCCGCTGTAGCGCGGGCGTGGCGGGGGTGTCATCAGGATGTTATCAGAGTTCATTGGGAACTTCAGTGACCTCCTGGACGTCACTGCACACACACTGCTGCTGGATACTCACCTGTCCCCGATGCTGTCCTCGGTGATGCTGTACCCAGAGCTGTCGCCGCGATGCTCCGGCTTCCATGTCCTCAGTGCGGTGAATAATCAATTAATATAATGAGCGGAAGGCAGCAGAGCCAAAGAAAGCAGCGCTGAATACAGGTGAATATAGAAAATCTTTAAATTTCAAAGACCCGTGTTTTGTCCAGTACGTGTCACACGTATGCAAACACAGATGTCACACGTGCGACATACGCGTGACACACGTATGACACACGTATGATCATAACCATTGTGTGGCTTGTACCTGATTAAACACGGACGTCTGAAACCGGCCTCATTCTGACTGCAGAAGTCAGTAGAAGTGACATTTTGTGATAAATTTTAAGAAACCACTTGTTATAATAGTTGTGGAAAGGTAGTTTAAATTGTTCTTGTTTGATTGGTTTATTGCAAATGGCAGATCATTTTGAATGCTGAGAGCTATATGCCCAACAGTGGCTACTGCCAGGATGAATGTCACAGGCACCTTCTACATATTAAAATATACTTCATATGCTTTCAGAAATATCTCAGATTGGCTATATGACATACATATCATTAATTGCAGATATGAACTTGGGACAGCACTGTTTATTGGGTGGACCGGATCTGTTCTGTGCTTGTTGGGAGGATTCATATTTTGTTGCACAACATCAGCCCGTCAGATTATCCTAAGGTACCACAGCATTGCTATCATTTTCTATACTGTTCAAAGTAAAATTGGCCATAGTCAAGATAGTTGCTAAGAATGCATGGTACTGGAAAAAAAATCAGCTTTATCAGTCAGGATATTTCATTCTTAGGATTTTTCTCAGCTATTAATGATATGAAGTTAATGTTTATAGACATCCAAATTACTTCCAAATGAATGGAATGTTACAATATAAATTATCTTACAATGGGAAGACTGTTCATTCATTGAGAAGTCTGTATTCATTTAAGCCATTTGTATGACAAGGTTCCTGCTAACATGTGGAAACATGAGAAAAAGATTGAGAAAAAGATGTCTTGCCTATTGTCCACATTGTAATAATTATATTATGTAGCACTGCTTATTTACAATTGCTAATTTTGCCTTTCTACCCAAAAAATTCTTCTCTTTTCTCTATATAATTTCATGGAGTCTCCTTTCCCTACATAAATAATTCCCCTCTTCAATTCTTGATCCAGCTGCTCCACTCCTCCCCCCTGCCAGGAACCTTTGCAGTGATAACTCACACAGGGAAAATTGACTTCCTGTTTCTACATAGAACTTAGAAGGATTCAGCTAATTTGTTTTTAATGATATATATCATAGACCCAATAGAAAAGAGAATAATTAACTGGGAAGAAAGGCAAAATGAGCAATTGTAAGTACACAGTGATATATAATATGATGATGGCAATATATTAAGAGGATATAAACTTAAATGGGAGTTCTTCTTTAAGAGTCCCTTCAGTTTCTTAGGCTTTTCTACAGTACTCTTTATAGTGATGGTCATTTTATTGCAAAAGAGGATTGAGAGCTCAAAAGGAGAAATGGTATATGATGCTTTCTTAGGAGGGAAACAAGTATTTCCACTACATTTTAGACATCAAATGGAGGGTCACATTATCCAAAAAAGTATCAAATATCTGTCACTTACGCCGACATGTTCACAGAATGTGTTCTCTAGGCGTTTACGTTTTTTACAACATTGAAATGAGCTGTGACTAGTACATTCTGTGTGTTCTGCGAACTCTGTAATCCGTTAAGATTATCCCCTTGCTTCCTCATATTGTCGTAAATCTCTGTGAACAAAAATAAATACAACAGATATCATATGTTTCCCTTCAGAAACTCCATTTGTTTAGACCATGAATGAACCTAGACTTTCTTTTACTCAAGCAAATATTAATTTTGATGTCCTTTCTCACAAAACGAAAACATAACTTTTCTTTCCCTTACAATAGCTCCACTTATATAGAAGTTCCATTTGGTTTTCCGGACAGCTTTCACAATAGTGATAAGTAGATGTAAGTGTCCAAAGAGTCTTGCACCAGTAGTGAACTTTGTGTGCTGGATTTAAATTTCTCTGATTTATGGGGTTGGACCCTATCTGAACACTAAAGAGGATATCTTCCAGGAGTGCCGTTCTTTCAAGTTGTTGGGTGCCCAAAGAGTAAAGCTGGCTTTACACGCTGCAATCTTGCCAGCGAGATCGCAAGCGATCATACCCGCCCCCGTCGGTTGTGCGACACGGGCAAATCACTGCCCGTCGCGCACAACCTCGCTAACACTAAAGAGGATATCTTCCAGGAGTGCCGTTCTTTCAAGTTGTTGGGTGCCCAAAGAGTAAAGCTGGCTTTGCACGCTGCAATCTTGCCAGCGAGATCGCAAGCGATCATACCCGCCCCCGTCGGTTGTGCGACACGGGCAAATCACTGCCCGTCGCGCACAACCTCGCTTACCCCGTCACATGGACTTACCTGTCCTGCAACGTCGCTCTGGCCAGTGAACCGCCTCCTTTCTAAGGGGGGGTGGGTCGTGCAGCGTCACAGCGATGTCACACGGCAGGCGGCCAATAGAAGCGGAGGGGAGGAGATGAGCGGGACGTAAACATCCCGCCCACCTCCTTCCTTCCGCATTGGCGGTGGAGGCAGTTAAGGAGATGTTCGTCGCTCCTGTGGTGTCACACATAGCGATGTGTGCTGCCGCAGGAATGACGAACAACATCGCTAACATGCAGAGAACGATTTTTTGTTTCAGGACGACCTCACCGCGGCAAACGATTTTGCCCGCTCTTGCGATCGTTTAAGATCGCTCGAACGTGTCACACACTGCAATATCGTTAATGACGCCGGATGTGCGTCACTAATGACGTGACCCCGACGATAATTCATTAACGATATCGCAGCGTGTAAAGCCCGCTTAACACCAGCTATAGTAATGCCCATACAAGTTACCAATCACATATCCATGACAGCTGTAATAGTGTCCACTATATGGGGACAGTTAGAGCACTACACGTTAATAGTAGTACCCAGAAACTTTGTCAGCTTCAGTATTCATTTATACAGTAAGCCATATACTGTATATTCACAGCAATAATGCCACTTTCAGAAATAGTGTCTATCAGTTATGACAAAGTATTTTTCCAGCAGGGGTTTTCCAGTTGGACATAACCCACGAGTTACACCTTTGTTTATCTATCTATCTATCTATCTATATATATATATATATTTTATATGACATGCCCTCCCCAGGACCGGGGGTACTTGGAACCGTGCTGGACTAGTCCGGGAATGTCAGCAGTGGTGAGGTCCGGCTCCGTGACCATCGCGGTGTCTTTTAAATAATAAAAAGGATGATGATGGGAGTTGTATTTATAATGAAATAAGGTTTTTAAAGTAGTTTGTGACGCCACCTGTGGTTTTGCGACTATGTGAGCCGCCGCTGCACTGTAGGTTTCCCGGGGCAGGTGATGAGGGTGCAGCTGAGGTATTCTTACTCCCCACAGGTAGAGTGAGGCCCCGAGATAACCGTTGATGATATAAAAAGTCTATAATGGCAGGTTGTGACGCAGGAGGAATGGAGACAACACCATGGCTTTGCAACAACAATCTTTTACTCACAGTACTGGTTCAAGCTTGACAGCCATTTTAGTGCATCCACAGTATGCTCGGATCCCCAGTGATGGGCAACCACCGATCCCGAGAACGTCCGAGACCAGTACCGGTACTCCCTCCTGGCCGTATCTCTGCACCTTCACCCTCTTGTCCTGCACCTCCACACACACTGCCCTTAGCCAGGGGGTCACGAATCTCTAAAGGGACTTCTGCCTGCTTGGCTCGCTCCGGGGACCTTTGAAGGGATTTCTGCCTGCCTGGCTCCATGATCCTCTGTGATCCCCTTCCAGTGGATTCGTATGCTGCTTGTGGCCCAAAGGTGTGTACAGCCACCCTGGCCTCCGATGTTACTAGAAAGTCATGAAGTCTCTTCCTAGCCTAGGGACCGGGACCCCGTTTGCGACCAAATCCCTCCACCTTAAACTGTTGCTTGCGCAACGCGACTGTAGGGGTGTCTGACACACTTCCCCTAAGTCACCGGGATTCTTTCTTCCATCTCCTCAGAGTTGAATAGGACTCCTAGGATCCTCACCCCAGTAGGTCTCCTCCCTCCTCCTGACTGACTGACTCTCCTAACCGCCAATTTTCAAACTTAACTCTGCCCATTTTATCTCAGACACCTCAGCCACTAAGCGCCTCCCCCAAGCTGGTATCAGACCAGTGCACGGGGCTTAAGTGCCATAACCAGACCATTGGTCGCTAAGCATTATTGGGACCTGCCCCGGCCCTGATCTAATGTGCGAGCTAACAATTGCAGATGGCCTCTTTCTCACCCCGGATGGGGCACCACACCTCTGACTTAGGTTGCAGACCTCTGTGGCGATGGTACCCTCGAGGGCTCCACATATATATTTTATGTACATATTAGGTGTACAAAGCTTAGAATGATTGACTGTTATCACACCGTCTATTACACATTAGGTAAAAACATTGTTATTACAGTTGTGTTTCCCCTTACGTTAAAGTGAATGTGCCATAAAAAATAATTTTCTGAGAAATCCAGCATTCCATTATCTCATCCAGTTTATAATTTTGGTGAAATATCCACCGAATTCAGTACTTTCCCTGGTCCAGGCTTACACTATGTAAAAAAATATTCTGAACTCTAAACTTCTTCAGGAATTCGGTCTATGGGGGAGATAGGAATTCATCTTCCATGAGTCACATACAGTCATGATTCCCAAAACAAAAATCCAATCATAACCACAAATTCCTCAAAGAAGATTGCAATATACTTTCCAAAATCCTTGAGGAACATCTACTGATAATGTTAGGACCCTTAATGACATTTGCACAATAAAGGCCATGTCTCACTAAGCGACATCGCTGGCGACATCGCTGCTGAGTCACGGTTTTTGTGACGCAACAGCGATCTTGCTAGCGATGTCACTGTGTGTGACATCCAGCAACGACCTGGCCCCTACTGTGAGGTCGCTGGTCGTTGCTGAATGTCCTGGACCATTTTTTGGTCGTTGCTCTCTCGCTGTGAAGCACACATCGCTGTATTTGACAGCGAGAGAGCAAGGATCTGAATGTGCAGGGAGCAGGGAGCCGGCTTCTGCGGACGCTGGTAACCAAAGTACACATCGGGTAACCAAGCAAAGGCTTTGCTTGGTTACCCGATATTTACCTTGGTTACCAGCGTCCGCAGCTTCTAGAAGCCGGCTCCCTGCCCCCTGCACACGTAGCCAAGGTACACATCGGGTAACCATAAGTAAAGCGCTTTGCTTAGTAACCCGATGTGTACTATGGTTACCAAGCACAGCGTCGTTACACGGGTCACTGGTGGCTGGTGGCTGATCTCTGATCGCTGTGGAGATCTTCCTGTTTGACAGCTCACCAGCGACACTCCAGTGATCCCTGCCAGGTCAGATCGCTGGTGGGATCGCTGGAGCGTCGCTAAGTGTGACGGTACCTTTAAGATTCCTTAGAAACAGAAACTTCATGACCGGCATCCACAAAGCAGCAGCAACCCCCAATCTCTCTTCTACAGTATAGAATCTAATGGACCTCGTCATGGAAAAGATAGATTTTTGTGTACTCACCGTAAAATCTCTTTCTCTGAGTCTTCATTGGGGGACACAGGACCATGGGTTATGCTGCTGTCACTAGGAGGCTGACACTAAGTAAACAGAAAAAGTTAGCTCCTCCCCAGCAGTATAACCCCTGAGCCAGAGGCGGACTCAATCAGTTTAGTGCACAAGCAGTAGGAGGAGAACCAAACAATCCTGGATAAGACAAGGAAAAAACTATAACCAAATAGACGTGCGACCAATGGCCTGGGAATATGGCCACTGAGGCAACAGACAGGTAAAATGTAACCCAAAAAACACAAGCAGGGTGGGTGCTGTGTCCCCCAATGAAGACTCAGAGAAAGAGATTTTACGGTGAGTACACAAAAATCTATCTTTCTCCATCGTTTCATTGGGGGACACAGGACCATGGGATGTCCAAAAGCAGTCCCTGGGTGGGAAGAGAACCATCACCGGAGATCGGTAGGAAACCGCTTCCTCCTGTCGGGCTTGACCCAGACCTACAATTACCTACCTTGTTACAGGTGTGCTACTGCCGCCCGCAAAGATAACGGCAAGACTGGCCTCTGCCAAAGCTTGGGTGTGACCTGATAGGAACTAGTAAAGGTCTGCCGACTAGACCAGGTGGAGGCCCGGCAGACCTCGGTCCATCAACGTCTGTAGTCCAATCATCCAAGAGACTCCCCTTGGACGGTAGAAAAAACGGCGGAGGTCCGTCTTCCATGCGATAGGCTTCACCTATGACAGAAGGATCCCTGTGGAAATCTTAGCCCTGGGCGCCGGCATGCGCCTCCTGGGACCGGATGAAAAGGTGAACTGTCCTGAAAAGATGAACTGACTGTCGGAGTAAACCGAAAAGTGCGGTCCTGAGGGCACAACCTACTGGGGGCTCGTACCAGTTCAGGAACGAACTAGGCCCTTTTCAGGCTGAGAGAAGGTACTAGAACCGAACCCGAAAACCCAAACTCCTTATCTGGAAGGAAGGCGGGCTGCCTCGGACCGAAGGGAGGGTAGTGGCCGGAGCATCCCCCTTGCCCTGCTGGAGGACCTGGAAAAAAAGGGGGGAACAAAGGCAACAAGAGAGAGCTGTCCACCCTGATGCCCCTTGAAAACAAGGAGACGGCCACGAGGAGCCCACCTATCCAAACAGGTGGGAGTAAGAAGCCCTCGGAAAAGCTCAAACCGAGAGCCGTGAGGTGAACCCATCGCTAGATTAAGGTCCCACGTTACTAGTGGACGGCGATGCCGCCGAGCCAGATGGACGCTTCTCTGTATGAAACACCTTGGTCGTGGGACGAGAAGTGATAAGCCTCTGAACTGAAATGACCGCGTCGACACCAGGCCCCTAGAGGGACGCGCTAGAAAGCCACATCCAGATCTGACTGTCAGCATGGCAGTAGTGCAGGAAAGGAGAGAGAGAGAGGAAAGAAGATGTGCTCTTTACACCCCGGAGGAACTCCACACGTGTGGTAATACATTTTCGAGGGAACCGGCTCCCCGGTCTCCAACATTGTCTGCATCCTTCTTGCCAACCGGCCTGTGCGAGCAAGAACCCGGGATCCACTCTTAAGGTCGGGAAACTTAGGGCTTCTAAGTCCTGGTGGCAGAGAGGGCTCGACACGGAAGAACTGGACGGTCTGGAAGCGCCACAGGGCCTCTGCGAGTGGATTGAGTGACTTCTGTGAACTATGCTCGCCTGGGCCCCTCCATAGCCACCCTCTGCCTTGGTCCATCTTGAGAAAGCTCGAGATCATGGGAAGCCGTGGGCAGATGCCCAAGAAAATGAATAAATAAACCGGCCTAACAGCCGGGCGAGGGCGTCGTCACCTAGCGCAGAGAAGGGGGCACCCTAGACGCGCCGTTGACTATAAAGCTGGATCGGGGGGCCAATAGGACCACGACTGGAGGTCTTCCTTCGTCGTAGATCTGGCTGGAGACTTCCCTGTTGAGGAGCCATTCTGCCTAGGCGAGGCCCCTCCTGCTGAGAAAAAACGGCCGTCCAAACGTCCACGGTAGGGATGTGTACTGCCGAGATTAGAGAGCGCGAGATCCGGCCCAGAGCAAGATCTTCTTGACCTCTTCCTTTTTCATGACACTTCCTACGCCTCCCTGGTGGATGATGCACGCCACCGTTGTGGCATGGTCCGACTGGAACCTGACCGGAACAACCACGCCCCAGTGAAGAAAACGTAACCGGTCTAACCGGATGGATCTGAAATCCTGGAATGCTGAAGGGGAGACCACACATAAGGGGTGTTCCTCGGGACCGTGCTGTGGAAAGGTGGACAAGCCCACCCTAGCATTGGAGACTGGTAATGGCTGATGCTATTCTCCAGAGGAGACGGAGAGGGGATCTTCCCAGGGACCGGATACGAAGGCTGGTCCACTAGGAAGGGAAGGGCGGATCCCCGGGGCAGACGGAAGCTACTTATCTCCGTTCTTCAGTGGGGACCCAAGGATGAAAACCGGTAAGTGTACCGCCGCTATCACCTCCCCCAGCCGCTGCGGACTCGCCTACCGAACCCGACTTGGTGCGGGGAAGGAAAACTACTCCTGCGTGAAGAGTAACTTCCCTTGGGGGGTCTCGAAAAACATGCCCAAGGGGATGATCTACCGGGCCGGGGTCTGAAAGGACTCCAACCGGTGGAGCAGCTGCCCTAGTAGCGAGAAATGACGACGACGGTTGCGGCTCGAACGGACTGGAGCCGAGCGGTGAAGGCGACGATCCTGAGCGTCTGGGCCGATGCTGGGAAGAGATGTGCTCTTCCCTCACGTAGCCTAGGGGAGAGATGTACACTTCCCTCACGTAGTCTAGGGGATCCACTGGACTAACCTGTCTCCGAAGGGACGGTCACCTAAAGGCGGAAGGAAGGTCAGCGACTCCTTAGATGTCGCCTCCGCGATCCAGCTCCTGAGTCAGAGGCCTCGACGGGTGGTCACACTGCTGCTATAGGCTCAGGCCATGAAGCTGGAAAAGCGCCAGGGCTATGATGAAAAGGTACTTACCGAAGATGTCAACCAGTTCTGATCGGCAGAGATGGAATGTAGTCCTCTGCGTAGGGAGTCCGTGGAGTCCCTGAGAGACGTCACCTTAGGGATGATAAGCCAAGAGGCAACCTGGCGGGTCGATCGCAGGGGGGCATGCCCCTTCTCTCCGGAGCCCCTTGGAGAATGAATAAAGACAATAACAAGACTTACCGCTGGTAACGTCCAGTCTGGATGTTGTCTGTGAAGGAGCAGTAGCTCTGCAAACTATTGGATGTCCACTGAAAACATCATGGGTCCACTAGAAAAGTCTTAAAGGAGACCTGTGTGCTCAGAGAGGAGAAGAGAAACTATCCGTGGCCTTATGGTCTGACTCACCGTTTCTTCCAGGCTATTCGTCATGCGCAGAACCTCGGCGCTTGCTCGGAAACCAGCAGAGGTGGTACGTCTGGGTCATCACCAGAGAGGTCGGAAGGCTTCTGGTCGAGCGGGAGCTTTGGACCTGGGAATGAAGGAAAAACCAGGGGGAGGCGCCGAAGGCGAGACCTGGCGGGTACGCTTCGAGCAGCGGGTGAGGTCCCTGGTACGGGACTCACCTCCCCCGGTGCCTGCACGTAGAGAAGGACTGTCCGTACCTTTAAGGCTTGACTCACCATCCTTACCCGGCTATTAGCCATGCGCCAAACATCCAGGTCCTCCTGCTTGAAGTCCAGCAGAGGTGTTAACGCCTGGGCCATCCCCGAGAGGTCGAAAGGCTACCAGAGGATAGGCAGTCTGGACCTGGGGATTAAGGTGAACCTTGGGGGCGCAGAAGACGAGACCTGGCGGGTCCGCCTTGGGCAGAGTAAAAGGTCCCTAGTACGGGACTCAACTCCCCGGGGGGAATGCGCCAGTCTTGCGGATGGTACGGCAGAGCGACGGCCGGGGACGCAGCGCATGCGCACCCACCCGAGGGACGTCAGCACGGGGATGCAGGGCCTGAGACAGGGCGCCAACCCGCCTGCAGGTGCGGGATACAGGTGCGTGCAGTGCCAGGGCCCGCGGAAGCTGTAAGCACTAATGTGACAACGTTCGGGGTAATTCACAACTGAGAGAACAGCCCTAAACCAACTGTACCTCTTATGCAAACCAAGAACCCGAATAAGTGCTCGTAAGAGTTAATATATATATATGTCTACATTTACATATTGAAATAAACTGAACCCATGATAAAAGAAACAGAACAACCACTATCGTTCAAAGAACGTGGCTAAGGTTTGGTACTTTTCCCCATATGAGAGTTGCTGTAGCCACAGCAATCCGCAGACTAGGGGAACTGCTATAATCAGTCTTTTTTTTTTTTTAAAATGGATGCTGTGGAGGCTGGAGGGGGGGGGCCGAGGAGAGCGGGAAAAAACCTCCACCGCCCCCCCCTGTGATGCCTGGTGCTGGGAGGAGGGTGGAGACCGAGCGGCCGGCGGCCAATCGCGCTGCGGCAGGAGGCGGGCCTAGGACGTCGGGGACAGGGCCGAAGCCGGGGCCTAAATTTTGAAGCTGCCAGAGTACACATCATAGCCAGAGTACACATCGGGTTAATAAGCAAACCGTTTTGCTTATTTACCCGATGTGTACTCCGGCTAGGTGTGCAGGGAGCCGGCACTGGCAGCCTGAGAGTGGCGGACGCTAGTAACCAAGGTAAATATCGGATAACCAAGCAAAGCACTTCGCTTGGTTACCCGATATTTACCTTGGTTACAACTTACCGCAGGCTGCCAGAAGCCGGCTCCCTGCTTCCTGCACATTCAGATCGTTGCTCTCTCGCTCACAAACACAGCGATGTGTGCTTCACAGCGGGAAAGCAACGTCCAAAAAATGAACCAGAGCAGTGTGTAACGAGCAGCGATTTCACAGCAGGGGCCAGGTCGCTGCTTAGTGTCACACACAGCGAGATCGCTAATGAGGTCAATGGTGCGTCACAAAAACCGTGACTCAGCAGCGATCTCGCTATGTGAGAAGTACCCTTTAGACATCAACAATTGATTACTCTTTTTCAGGGAAACCAGATTAGACATTCTTTTAGCAGCATATACCCAATATACAAAATATAAAAGATCAATTTTATTTAAATTCGGATTAAAAACTACCCCAGACAAACACAACACATACGACAGTATGCAAAACAACATACAGGCTGTGAATAGACACAGAAAAATGTATCGATATAGCTCAATGATTATATAGGAAAGGAGAAAAAAAAAGAGAATTTTGTTTACTTACCGTAAATTCTTTTTCTTATAGTTCCGTATTGGGAGACCCAGACATTGGGTGTATAGCTTCTGCCTCCGGAGGACACACAAAGTACTACACTAAAAAGTGTAGCTCCTCCCTCTGAGCATATACACCCCCTGGAGAACCAGATCTAGCCAGTTTAGTGCAAAAGTTGAAGGAGAATAGCCACCCACAAGTAAAGATAGAGCAAGAACCGGAACAACCGGAGCCTCTGTCTACAACAACAGCCGGTGATAACACGCGGAACAAGAAACTGCCAACAGGCAACAGGGAGGGTGCTGGGTCTCCCAATACGGAACTATAAGAAAAATAATTTACGGTAAGTAAACAAAATTCTCTTTTTCTTTATCGTTCCTATGGGAGACCCAGACATTGGGACGTCTCAAAGCAGTCCATGGGTGGGAATAAACAGAAAACTGAGAAGTAGGCGGAACCTAACTTCACAAATGGGCGACAGCCGCCTGAAGGATACGTCTGCCCAAGCTCGCATCTGCCGAAGCATGAGCATGCACTTGGAAGTGCTTTGAAAAGGTATGCAGGCTAGTCCAAGTGGCAGCCTGACAGACCTGCTGAGCCGTAGCCTGGTGCCTGAAAGCCCAAGAGGCACCGACAGCTCTGGTCGAGTGTGCCTTGATCCCCGGCGGGGGAGGCACCTGAGTACACTGGTAGGCATCGGAAATGGCCGACCTAATCCAACGAGCTAAGGTCGGCTTAGAAGCCGAGAGGCCCTTACGCCAACCTGTGGTTAGCACAAAAAGAGAGGTGCACCGCCTAAGAACAGCGGTGCGAGACACATAGACCCGGAGCGCCCGCACCAGATCCAGAGTATGCAACGCTTTTTCAAAGCGATGAACAGGAGCCGGACAAAAGAAAGGCAGGGAAATGTCCTGGTTAAGGTGGAAAGGAGAAACCACCTTAGGGAGAAAGTCCGGAGTCGGACGGGGAACCACCTTGTCTTGATGAAAAACCAAAAAAGGTGACTCCGAAGAGAGCGCAGCCAAATCAGAGACTCTCCTGAGGGAAGTTATGGCCACCAGAAAGACCACCTTCTGTGAAAGACGAGACAAAGAAACCTCCCTAAGAGGCTCAAAGGGGGGTTTCTGCAAGGCTGTGAGGACCAGATTGAGGTCACAGGGATCCAAGGGCCGCCGGTAAGGCGGAATGATGTGAGACCCGCCCTGCATGAAGGTGCGCACCTGCGCCAGCCGGGCGATACGCCGCTGGAACAACACTGACAGAGCCGAGACTTGTCCCTTGAGGGAATTGAGGGATAGTCCTAGCTGCAGACCGGACTGTAGAAAAGACAGAAGGGTCGGCAAGGAAAAAGGCCAAGGAGCATGGCCGGAAGAGCGACACCAGGACAGGAAAATTCTCCAGGTCCTGTGATAGATTTTGGCCGAGGAAGACTTCCGAGCCCGAGTCATAGTGGAGATAACTTCAGGAGGAATACCAGAAGCCGTCAAGATCCAGGACTCAAGTGCCACGCCGTCAATCTGAGAGCCGCAGAATTCTGGCGGAAAAACGGACCTTGTGAGAGAAGGTCTGGACGGTCCGGAAGATGCCACGGCACGTCTACGGACAGATGGAGCAGGTCTGGGTACCAAGCTCGCCTGGGCCAGTCCGGAGCAATGAGGATGACCCGACGGCCCTCCATTCTGATCTTGCGCAGAACTCTGGGCAAGAGAGCTAGAGGGGGAAACACGTAGGACAGACGAAACTGGGACCAATCTTGAACCAGAGCGTCTGCTGCAAAGGCCTGAGGATCGTGGGAGCAAGCCACGTAAACCTGAACCTTGTTGTTGTGCCGGGATGCCATTAGATCCACTTCCGGAGTGCCCCACTTGCGGCAGATTGACCGAAACACTGCCGGATGCAGGGACCACTCGCCACTGTCCACGGTTTGACGGCTGAGATAATCTGCTTCCCAGTTTTCCACGCCTGGGATGTGGACTGCGGATATGGTGGACTTGGAGTCCTCCGTCCATTGAAGAATGCGTTGAACCTCCAACATTGCCAGGCGGCTGCGTGTCCCGCCTTGGTGATTGATGTAGGCAACCGCTGTCGCGTTGTCTGACTGGACTCGGATGTGCTTGCCCGCCAAAAGGTGGTAAAAGGCTAGGAGAGCTAGAAGCACAGCTCTGGTTTCCAGCACATTGATCGAGAGGGCTGATTCGGACGGAATCCAAGTGCCCTGTGCTCGGTGATGGAGACACACCGCTCCCCAGCCGGATAGACTGGCATCCGTGGTGAGGATCACCCAGGACGAGGCCAGGAAGGAGCGTCCCTGAGACAGAGAGAGGGGCCGAAGCCACCACTGAAGGGAGCCCCTGGTCGGTGGCGACAGAGCCACTAACCTGTGCAAGGAGGAAGTCCGCTTGTCCCAACAGCGGAGAATGTCCAGCTGCAGAGGACGCAGATGGAACTGGGGAAGGGAACAGCCTCCATTGACGCCACCATCTGACCCAGCACCTGCATTAGGTGCCTGATGGAATGACGGCGGGGCCTCAGCAGAGAGCGCACCGCCAGATGGAGGGACTGCTGTTTGACTAAGGGCAGCTTCACAAGTGCCGGCAGAGTCTCGAATTGCATCCCTAGGTACGTGAGACTCTGGGTCGGAGTCAGAGTGGATTTGGGCAGATTGACAAGCCACCCGAATTGGACTAGAGTGGCGAGAGTGAGCGAGACACTCCGCTGACAGTCTGCGCTGGATGAAGCCTTGACTAGAAGGTCGTCCAGGTAAGGAATCACTGCCAACCCCTGGAGGTGCAGAACCGCAACCACTGCTGCCATGACCTTGGTGAATACTCGAGGGACCGTGGCTAACCCGAAGGGGAGAGCCACGAATTGGAAATGTTCCTCTCCGATTGCAAAACGTAGCCAACGCTGGTGTGAAACTGCAATTGGCACATGCAGATAGGCATCTCTGATGTCGATGGATGCCAGGAAATCTCCTTGGGTCATTGAGGCAATGACTGATCGCAGAGACTCCATGCGGAAATGCCGCACCTGAACATGCTTGTTGAGAAGCTTGAGATCCAGGATGGGCCGGAAGGAACCGTCCTTTTTGGGGACTAGGAAGAGATTTGAGTAGAAACCTCTGAACCGTTCCCGGGCGGGAACCGGTACAATTACTCCGTTGGCCTGCAAGGATGCCACGGCCTGAGAGAAGGCGGCGGCCTTGGAGCAGGGGGGAGTTGACAGAAAAAATCTGTTTGGCGGGCTGGAAGAGAATTCTATCCTGTAGCCGTGGGAGATGATATCCCGCACCCACTGATCGGAGACGTGTTGAAACCACACGTCGCCAAAGTGGGAGAGCCTGCCACCGACTAAGGACGTTGCTGGCGCGGCCAGATAGTCAAGAGGAGGCTGCCTTAGTGGCAGCAGCTCCTGCGGTCTTCTGTGGACGCGCCTTTGTGCGCCAGTTGGATTTTTGGTCCTTGGCTGAGTTAGTGGACGAGGCCGAGGGCTTAGAGGATGACCAGTTGGAGGAACGAAAGGAACGAAACCTCGACTGGTTCCTACCCTGGGCAGGTTTCCTGGTTTTAGTTTGTGGCATGGAAGTACTCTTCGCGCCAGTAGCTTCCTTAATAATTTCATCCAGTTGTTCACCGAATAGCCTGGATCCAGCAAAAGGGAGCCCAGCAAGGTACTTCTTTGAAGAAGCATCTGCCTTCCACTCTCGAAGCCACAAGATCATGCGGATAGCGAGGGAATTAGCCGAAGCCACCGCAGTGCGGTGAGAAGCCTCCAGCATGGCAGACATGGCATAGGATGAAAAAGCTGAAGCTTGTGAAGTTAAGGCAACCATGTCGGGCATAGATTCCCTGGTGAGGGAATGCATCTCCTCTAGAGAAGCAGAGATGGCTTTGAGAGCCCACACTGCTGCAAAAGATGGGGAGAACGAGGCCCCTGCCGCCTCATATACAGATTTGGCCAGAAGGTCAACCTGGCGGTCAGTGGAATCTTTAAGAGAGGTGCCATCAGCCACTGATACAACTGTCCGGGCTGAGAGTCTAGACACCGGAGGGTCTACCTTTGGTGAATGAGCCCACTCCTTGACCACCTCAGGTGGAAAGGGAAAACGGTCATCAGAACCACGCTTTGGGAGGCGTTTGTCAGGACAGGCCCTAGGCTTGGTCACAGTGGCCTGAAAACTGGAGTGGTTAAAGAACACACTCCTTGTCCTCTTAGGCAAGGTAAACTGGTGCTTTTCTGCCAGAGAGGGTTGCTCCTCTGATACTGGCGGATTGAGGTCCAGTACAGAATTAATGGACGCAATCAAATCACTAACATCTGAGTCACTTTCGGACAGATCAATGGCGCACATGGAGGTAGCCTCCGAGCCCCCAGTAACGGCATCCTCCTCGTCCTGCGAGTCAGCTCTTGAATCAGAGCCGCGGGACGAGGAAGGAGAGGGAGCCCTGCGTCTCCTCTTAGGAGGACGGGGTCTGGGACCAGATGAAGAATCCTCTGTGAGCTCTGCTGAGAGAGCCCTAGCAGCAGGGGCGCCCTGAGAAGGGGGCTGATGCATGGTCAGCAAAGTCCGGGACAGCTGTCCCATGGAGCTGGCAAAAGACTGGGAGATTGACCTAGAGAAGGATTCTACCCAAGCCGGGGGTTCAGCCACCGGAGCTGGAGTAGCCGGAGGGACCACTGTGGGTGCGATTCCAGGCTGAGGCATTGTCAGGTTGGAGCAGGCATCACAATGTGGATATGTGCTCGGTTCAGGCAGCACGAGCTTACATGTAGTGCATATTGAGTACAGCCTTGCAGCCTTGCTCCTCGTGTGAGACATGCTGCTGAAGTGGGGGCTCTGAGCCAGAATGACCCCCAGAGAGTATATAAGCAGTTTCACAACCGGAGGCTGTGGCTTACCAGACCGTTTGTGTGCCCTCCAGATCCCACAGCCCGGACCCCCAAGCAGCTTAGCAGGGATGCTGCAGCCAGCGCCGATCGCAGAGAGAAACGCTGAAAAAATGGCGCCGGAGCGAGGAGAGGGGGCGGGACCTGCTCTGAGAGCGGGATCTGGAGGGCCAAGGAGATTTACAGGGGAGGGGACATGTGCTCAGAGAGGAGTGTCCCTCCCCTGTGCCAAACGGCCGCTGGGCGGAGCGGCACTGTCCCTCTGCATGATTGACATGCAAGGGCAGTGAAATCGAAAGTAGGCCTCCGGCGAAGCCGGGGCCTAAATTTAAGCGATGCGGCCGGCGCGCAGGAACCCTCGGCGCAGTTCTCAGGCGACAACCAGAGAACTGGCCGGAAATGTCAGAACAGTTACACAGCACACTCTCCCCAACAATAAAGTACAAGGGACCTCCCGAGTATAAACGTCTCAGATACTTAGCTTGCTGAGACGCAGGGTTTCAAGTCCCTGGGGATGAGTGCTCCGTCCAGCAGGATCCTGAAGGGCTGCGGATGGAGACCGGCCTCCTGCAAAGCAAGGAGAACCGTGCTGGCTCCCACTTCAAGCCAGAGCCCGAGGGATGGTGAAGGAGCGCGGCATGTAAGGCTCCAGCCTTGGATTCAACCTTAACAACACCGCCGACAAAGGGGTGAGAAGGGACATGCCGGGAGTCCAGGCTTGGACCCGCTTTTCTTCAAAAAAAACTTTCCAAAATGAAAAATCAAATGAGAATGCATGTGTGGATGTATGCCTCCTGAACACAAAGCAATGAACTGGCTAGATCTGGTTATCCAGGGGGTGTATATGCTCAGAGGGAGGAGCTACACTTTTTAGTGTAGTACTTTGTGTGTCCTCCGGAGGCAGAAGCTATACACCCAATGTCTGGGTCTCCCATAGGAACGATAAAGAAATAGTAATATCCCTAGTAACCAAATATACATTAGGACAAATACGTCATTCTAACTAGGTGGTCAAATAACTCATTTAGGTTACTAATGGGGGGGAATCAAAATGTATCATGTAATGTAAACAATCCCTAAATGGATCTGCCCCTACCTATCAATGGAGTAAACACCCTAATTTAAACGGTGCCCCCATTCCTTGACGGCTCTCCCTCCGTCTCTCCCTATCCTCCGTGTTTTTTTTTTTTTACTTCATACAGTATCTCTACTTCATATCTCAACGATTTTCTCATAAAAAATACCGCTTGGGGTTCATCACTTTAAATTAGGGTGTTTACGCCATTGATAGGTAGGGGTATAATCCATTTAGGGATTGTTTACTTATGTACCCCAAAAAATGTCATTTTTGACACATAATGATACATTGTGATCCCCCATTAGTAACCTAAATGAATTATTTGACCACCTAGTTAGAATGACGTATTTGTCCAGATGTAAGTTTGGTTACTAAAGATATTACTATTTTTTCTCCTCTCCTATATAATCATTGAGCTATATTGATTCATTTTTCTGTGTCTATTCACAGCTTGTATGTTATTTTGCATACTGTCATATGTGTTGTGTTTGTCTGGGGTAGTTTTTAGTTCAAATTTAAATAAAATTGATCTTTTATATTTTGTATATTGAGTATATGCTACTAAAACAATTGATCTGCTATACGTTTTAGTAATTTTTTCTTTTCTCTGTAAAACCCAGATTAGAAATTGCCAAATAAAATCAGTGTTTGTGGCCAATATAAATTACTGTATATGTCAAAACCATATTCATTACTTACTCCCAACTACCTCAACAGATATTAAAAATTATGGCTCCTGTCTGGCTTTCAGATCAATAAGGACACCCAGGAGGCTCTAATACTAATGGGCCCTTCTAGACCAAAATTGACCTTTAACGCTATCTTTTAAATGGAGTGATGTACTTCTTCTATACCTCAGAGTATAGATAACAAGAGACTGCTAGAATCTCTATAAACACAATATAGAACTTTTCTTACTATATTTTGAAGCTCAACTATTAACTTGAAGGTATTTTACATTGTCCTTTCTGGAAAGAGCGAATCTCTTAAAGATAGTGGTCTTTCCAAGGCTCATTGGTTTCATACAGTCTATTCCTATTGAGACCAAAGCATGTTAAGTGTATTGACTCATTGTTTCGAACCTAGGGAGAGTTTATGTGTGAACTAACAACATAGCACACAAGAAGGAATACATGTCCCTCAAATATTACTAATGTATATACAGTATTTTTCAGATTATAAAATGCACTTTTCCTCCCAAAAATGTGTGAGGAAAATGAGGGGTGCGTCTTATAATCCAAATGTTGCTTACCGGGGATGGTGGAAAGGGGTCGCAGGAGTAGTGCCACGGCGCTGTGCTGGGGCTGCAGGCCTAGGGAACTTTGCTGTGCTGGGGATGTGGGCATTGTGCTGGAGCTGTGGGCGATGGGCTGTGCTGGGGCTGAGGGCGCCATCCTAAAATGTTGGCGGTGCAGACTTCAAAATAATGGCTTCCGGAGTTGGCGCATGCACAGATGGAGCTCTCGACTCCAGATCTCATCAGCGCACGCGCCACCTCCATTTTCCTTAAGTCCATTGCTGGGAGATCAGTGGGCCGGAAGCAGTGCGTGCGCAGATGAGATCTTGAGCCGAGAGCTCCATCTGCGCACAAGCCGACATTTTCAGGATGGCGCCCGCTGCCCCAGAACAGCACATTAGCAGGAGATCCAGCACATCGCTCGTAGCTCTAACACATTGCCTGCAGCTCCAGCACAGCGCCCGCAGACCTAGCAAAGCCCCCACAGCATCGCCCTATTCCACCACCGCCCCTGCCTCCTGTGACCCCACTCCACCACCGATGCTGCCTGCTCCTGGTAGGACACCACCGGATTTTAAGACGAACCCCATTTTTTTTGCCTTCTAAATTTGGGATGCGTCTTACATCTTTACAAATCCATTACCAAACAAAATGAAGTCATTTGCAGGGGGAAATAAAAATAACAAAACTAAAATAATGTGGTTGCATAAAGGGGCACTTTGTACACTACGACATCGCAGGTGCGATGTCGGTGAGGTCAAATTGAAAGTGACGCACATCCGGCGTCGCAGGCGATATCGTAGTGTGTAAAGCCTTTTTGATACGATTAACGAGCGCAAAATCGTCGTAATCGTATCATCGGTGTAGCGTCGGTCATTTCCATAAATTGGAAATGACCGATGTTACGATGTTGTTCCTCGTTCCAGTGGCATCACACATCGCTGTGTGTGAAGCCGCAGGAGCGAGGAACATCTCCTACCTGCATCCTGCGGCTCACGCCAGCTATGCGGAAGGAAGGAGGAAGGAGGTGGGCGGGATGTTTACGTTCTGCTCATCTCCGCCCCTCCGCTTCTATTGGCCGCCTGCCATGTGATGTCGCTATGACGCCGCACAACCCGCCCCCTTAATAAGGAGGTGGGTCTCCAGCCAGAGCAATGTCGGAGGGCAGGTGAGTCCATGTGAAGCTGCCGTAGTGATAATGTTCGCTACAGCAGCTATCACAAGAGATCGCAGCTGCGACGGGGGCGGGGACTATCGCGCTCGGCATCGCAAGCATCGGCTTGCGATGTCGTAGTGTGCAAAGTACCCCTAAGTGTGAACACCCTGTTATAATAAGAGATGAGGTAGTAATAAGCGTTAGCCAATCACAACACAGCAAAGGGATCTCATTGTTTAAAGTCAGCAGTCAGGAGAAGGGTATAAAAATTATTCCACTGTCATAAAGAAATGGCTTAAACTTGGTACAACAGTGACATTACCTAGAAATTGATGTCCCTCAAAAATTAATGAAAAGACAAGAAGAAAATTGTTCCGGGAGGCTACAGGAATAGTATACATTAAAGGAGTTGTGGGAATTTCTGGCAAGTACTGGTTGTGTGCTGCATATGGCAACACTTTCCCGTATTATTCATATGTCTGACATGTGGGGTAGGGTGGCAAGATTGGAGCCCTTTCTCACAAAAAAAAAATCCAAGCCTGGCTATGTTTTTCCAAAACCTTCATCGAACCATAATCCCCAAAGATGTTTGGCGCAATACCAACACTGTGCTACACCAAAAATACACCAGATCCACAGTGAAGCATGGTGGAGTAAGCGTTTTACTTTGGGGCAGTTTTTTGGTAGCTGGACCTGATTATCTAATAAACTTTGACAGCCCAACTTAGAGTTGTCAAGGACTAAAGGTAACTTGTCATCAGATTCATGCTCCCAGAACCACGGACAGCATAAATCAGATCCTGGCTGTGCTATGGCAGGCAGGGTATGTCTCATCCTACAGTCCCTGGCCATTTTCTAAAACATAGCAACGTCTTAGAGAAAGACATCTCTGGCTTCAATTACACACGCATGCTCTGATTTATGCTGCCCAGGATTTGAGCAGCATGACTCTAATGATAGGAGAATGGAGACCTTTAACTATTAGCCTTTCCTGTACAAACACAAACTGTTATTTAAGTCCACACAATATATACGAGAAATATCACTGACGAGCCTATTTCCCACCTATTGAGATCTTTCAACAGATTTTAGAACAAGGCCTCTTATCATAGCAGTATGGAAGACATGGACCTAGGCAGGGCCAGATTAAGGTTGGTGGGGGCCCCTGGGCAGAAAATCTGGTGGGGGCCCAATAACGTTAACATTTTTAGCCTAACAGTAGAGCACGAACTGTAGCATTTAGATAGTAAATACAGCACCTGAGTCTCATATTCCCCCTTCTCAGCATACTGTGCCCTCCATACTGTGCCCTCACACTGGCCATCATGCAGCCCCTTCCCTATACTGCCTACCTCCTTCACTATCCAGTCACTACATGGTACTTTCATCTCACATTCCCCTTCCTCAGCATACTGTGCCCTCCATACTGTGACCTCACACTGGCCACCATCTGCCCCTTCTCTATACTGCTTATCCCCCCCATTACCCGGTCTCTAAACTATGCCCCTCACACTTTCTTTCCCAATACTGTCCACTTACAATTTTCTCCCACCATACTGCTGCCTCACAATTTCCAATGGTGCCCCCCTGATTGCTGTGCAGGGACAAACATGCCACATGCCGCCCAAAAGGTACGCCCCTGTACAGTGTACAGGAGAATACATGACTGGTACACGCAGGGCTGACTCCAGGTTTTTGTAGGCCCTGGGCAAAAGAGTCTCAGTGGGCCCCATCCACACATAGATATGCACAGATACATACACATACAGGCATACGTACACATATATATTTAAAGAGAAATTCCCGAAAACACATAAATAGATATAAATCTAGACACAGTCATATACACTGACATACATAGATACACATGATACATGCACACACAGACACATTTTTAAATTTTTATATATATTTTTAATATTGGGAAGCCGACAACAGTCTCATTCACCTCCCTGCTTGTCGCCATCCAGCTCCTCCTGGGCATGTTCTGTGCACGCTGATTGGCGGCAGTCACTAACAGACATGGCCGCACATAGAGCACACTAACACGGCTGTATGTACATCACAAGAGAGGCTGGGGACATACACATTACTGGGGGCATACTTATTACTGAGGAAAGGGGTATATATCAATGGGGGGCATACAGCTCTATAGGTGGGCTGTGGCTCTTAGGTGGGGAGGTGACATGCAGCTCTGGGGGTATACAGCTCTGGGGCGGGGGGACATACAGCTCTGGGGGTATACAGCTCTGGGGTGGAGGGGACATACAACTCTGCGGAAATAGTAGTATGCAGCCCCCATATTCCTCCATATAGTGTTATGAAGCTCCCATAGTCCTCCATATAGTATTATGTAGCCCCCATGTAGCATTATGCAGCCCCCATATGGCATTATGCAGCCCCCATATGGCACTATGCAGCCCCAATATGACACTATGCAGCCCCCACATAGTACACAGCCCCTGTATAGTACAGTGGATAGCACAGCTCTGGGGGTATACAGCTCTGGGGTGGAGGGGACATACAACTCTGCGGAAATAGTAGTATGCAGCCCCCATATTCCTCCATATAGTGTTATGAAGCTCCCATAGTCCTCCATATAGTATTATGTAGCCCCCATGTAGCATTATGCAGCCCCCATATGGCATTATGCAGCCCCCATATGGCACTATGCAGCCCCAATATGACACTATGCAGCCCCCACATAGTACACAGCCCCTGTATAGCACAGTGGAGAGCCATATAGCATTAGGCATCCTCACATAGTACACAGCCCCTATACAGCACAGAGCAGACCAGATAATATTAAGCACCTTCAAGTAGTACACAGCCCCTATATAGCACAGTGGAGAGACAGATAGTATTAAGCATCCTCATGTAGTATACAGCCCCTATATAGCACAGTGGAGAGCCAGATAGCATTAGTCACCCTCATATAGTATACAGCCAGTATATAGCACAGTACAGACCCAGATAGTGTTAGGCATCCTCACATAGTACTGGGTTTACTGTGATACAGACACCAGATGTTATACAATATACACATTATTATATACCATCTGATGTGTGTACACAGTATATCACAGTACTCTGTACACTGGATGTGGTATACCATGTACACAGTATATCACACTGCTCTGTACACTGGATGTGGTATACCATGTACACAGTATATCACACTGCTCTGTACACTGGATGTGGTATACCATGTACACAGTATATCACACTGCTTTGTACACTGGATGTGGTATACCATGTACACAGTATATCACACTGCTCTGTACACTGGATGTGGTATACCATGTACACAGTATATCACACTGCTCTGTACACTGGATGTGGTATACCATGTACACAGATATACAATGTCCTGCACTGATCACACCTGGACCTACAGGACCTCACATATTCTTTATGTAATATGGGCCATATAGTATAATGTGTGCTGCAGGCTCAGATGTGATCAGTGCAGGATCTGTGTAGTGATGTTTGTGCTGGAGCTCAGTGTGAGTTATTGCAGGGGAGGGATGAGGCTGATGACCCGGCACTGACAGCCCGACCTGATCTGCAGCAGTTCACACTCCTGCAATAACTCACACTGATCCCGGGCAGAGCTGGCACTTTGGAATCCTGTCCTGCTTCCTCCTCACTGCAACCTCCTGCCCGGCACCATGATGGATGACGTCACACTCACCGTCATCCACGGTGGCCTCTGCTCCGGTCCTCCCACATGCTCCTCTACGGCACGAAGAAGCAGCAGCAGGCGCGTGGTGACGTCATCCTTGCAGACGCAGCCCACACAGCGTGCAGTGGGCGTGTCTGCAGCACAGTGACAGCCGGGATTGAACATTTTTAAAAGGTACAGTGCGCTCCTGAACACTGCGGCGTTAATAAAATGGTGGCCAAACAGATGGTGGTGGGGGCCCCCTCAGAAGCTCTTGTGGTGGGGGCCCCGTGGCTGGAGCCCCACCTGCCCCGCCTATAATCCAGCCCTGGACCTAGGTATAAAACCAGACAAATCTTTGCTATTAGCATTAAAAGGTCTTATGCTAAAAGTATGCAGTCACTATTTGTGACTGCAGACTTCTGAATCCTTATAGCATGCACGTTGTCAGGATTCTTCGGTGTTGCTTGTGAAAGCGGGCGGTCACATGATCGCAAGTATGTGATTTGCATAACTACAAGTGACGAGTAAGGTTGAACACATGCAGTCGGAATGTGGCTAGAAGTAACCACCCGCTCTTAGTAGCAATGCCAGAGAATCCTGACAACATGCGGTATGGCTATGTTCACACACTGCATCTTATACTGCGTTTTTGGTGCATTTTTGAGATCACAAATGCATGCATTTCCTTCTCCCAGCAAAGTCTATGAGATTTCTATTTTGCTGTCCACAGAGAACATCCTTTTTTTGCTGTGTTTTTGAAGATGCAGCATGTCAATTCTTTTTGAGTTTTTGAGCCCTTCCTGTCAATAGATTTGACTTAAAAAAACGCTTTGGGCAAAATGTGGTAAAAACGCGTAAAAAAAGCATGCTTTTCTTATGCATTTTTGTCGCAGGTGCATATTTTTGGGGCCAAAAATGCTGTATCTTTGTGGTTAAGAAAAGATACAGTATGTGAACATAGCCTAAAGATTCAGAAGTCTGCAGTCACATAGAATGACTTTTAGCAGATTGAACAATCCCTTTAACATGAAAGTCACATTTTCATGGAGGATGCTCTCATGCAAACATCTTATTATTTAGAGGCACAGATAATGAATATGTAAAAGTGATGTTTTAAGTATAATTGGACACTATGCTTCTCTAGGCTTTAGGATAGACACTCCAAACACTCACATGAGGCTGATCCCTGCACTCCCTAACGTCCCTAGACAGGCCCTTTTCTATGCGCGCCATTATATGCCTAGATCCTTGCTGGCCCTGAACTCACCCTTACTAGTGAAGGCCAGCGAGACACTAGTCTCGCCACTGCAATAAGACAACACGAGGAATATAAGACAAATAGGTGGGGAAAGACAACAATTAACACTCCACAGCTTCTCCAGCACGAACTTTTCAGCTGCAGCAGATGCAACACCTCAGCTTCTCCGGAGACTGATTCCTTCAAAGTGGACTGCATAGATGTAAGCTACAAACCTGGCATAGGGAGGAATAAGAGGTGGATATTTATAGCAGAAGGGAATGACAGCAGTGAGGTTATAACTGCCTTTTAGTTCACTGCAGGATAGAAAATCTTAACCTCTTCTGTAACGGATGGAAA
Source organism: Anomaloglossus baeobatrachus (assembly GCF_048569485.1). Lineage (NCBI taxonomy): Eukaryota > Metazoa > Chordata > Amphibia > Anura > Aromobatidae > Anomaloglossus > Anomaloglossus baeobatrachus. The sequence continues at coordinate 570,400,637 of NC_134354.1, read as the reverse complement.
TAAATACGCTCTAAATCAGGGAAAACAATGAGTGGGCACTAAAGCGGATCTGACATCAACAATACGCTGCGACCTTCTGATCCCACATCGCCTGGAGATTACATCAGGCTGTGATACACTTATGACATATCTGCAATCCAATGTCTTAATCCAGAGTAATTCACATTTTGCTTAAAGGGGCTGTCTGGTATAAATCTATAAGTCTTCAGTCACTCTATGTGACTGCAGACTTATGAATCCACACATCGCACACACTTGGTGCAAATAAGCAACATGCATACTCCAGGACAGAATCTGACTAGAGGGGGCGGAGCCTCGCTCAATACACTTGCATTGAGTGAGGTGGCATCCCTCCAGCCTTCATATATTGACAGGGAGTAGTGCATGCTTGAGGCCATTTGACCACTGTTCCCAGCTAGGAAACTGAAGAATCCTCACAGCGCACAGTGCTTGTGAAGTGAGGGTTTATAAGTCTGCAGTCACACAGAGTGACTGTAGATTTATGGATTTTTACCAGAAAACACCTTAACTATATAAATGAGTTGTTAAAATCTATAGGTCGAGCACAGATATGCATGAGAATCTGCCTCCAGATCTTATTTTATATGAGAGGACATTACCAGTGTGAGACATGTAGATTGGGAGAGCAGACTGTCAGTCATTACATGTCTCACATTGGTAACACCTCCTTTAATTTAAAATAAAAGCCCTCGAAGCAAATTCTTAGCAATAATGCCTGGGTAATAGATCTTAACAGGTCATTTACATACTAAGAAAAATGTCCTTTACTTTGGAACAAGACATCGGAGTGCAGTTAATAAAGCATCATTTTATTCAACTTTCTATAACCAAAATACCCATGTAAACATGTTAGGATGGTTTATCCTACTGGCAGAGTCTCTTTAAAATAACTTAAGCTTCCTGTTCTCCCCACTGGGGATTTCTTATAGGAAACTCGCATGCCTGCCCAAAGTGTAATGCACTAGGATACTGATCTGTTTATGGACATGCCTAATAATGCATTCTATATAGTTATAGTAACAAATGTGTTTTAGACTATTTTTATTTGTCCAGATACTTTGGAGTAGGTTCTTTCCAGCATTCAACCAACTGAGTCAGAGAACTGTACCATAAATAGTAAACAGCTGATAATCTCTGATCTCTGCAGCGGCAAAAAAAAAACCAAAACAATGTAAGGGTATATTCACACAATACATTTTTGCCACCTTTTTTTCTGTGAAAATGCTGCATTTTACTGTCCCAGTCTCGTGCACATGTTGCTTATTTTTTTATTCCAGATTTAAAGCAGTTTCTTATTTGTAGAATGTAAATTCTTTCAGTGTTTTTCACTTATTCTACTAAAAAGGGAAAAAAACCCCTTTCGATATTTAAAAAACGCATCAAAAACACAACTAAAAATAATACAAACGCATTTTTCTGCAGCATTTTTTTCTGACAAGAGACATGTTTTTGGTGCAGGAATTTCTAAGGCAAATCCTTAAGGTGAGCAAATACCCTTAGGCTGTGTGCGCACGTTGCGTAAGTACATGCATTTACGCTGCGTATTGCACTGCAGTGTAAATGCTTTGGTCCTGCGTTCCCTGCACAATCTATGTAGATTGTGCATGAGACATGTGCACGTTGCTTTTTTGAACGCAGCGATTTGGGTGCTAATATTTTGACCCATATCCGTGCATTCATAAAAGCAGCATGTCAATTATTTCTGCGTTCTGGATGCTGCTCCCACTCTGTCCATGGTGGGGGCAGCAGCTATAGCGCATGAAGTCGGATTTTTTCTACAAAAAAACTGCATCCATTATGCAGTGTTTCTGCAGCGATTTGAAGCGCATATGCGCTGTGAAATCGCTACAGAATATTCAGCAGTTACGTGCGCATGAGCCCTTACAGTGCCAGACAAACAGATCTACTAACTAGTGTTGAGCGGACCCGGATCAGCAAAATCCGGATCCGCACGGTTTGAGCGCCCGATCCGAGTCCGACCAGTACCCGGGATTTGGGGTGCACGATCTGTTTTTTTTTCCTTCTCTCTCGGCGGCAACCCGATCCGGATCCGCCGGACCCGGATTATGACCGATCCGCTCAACTCTACTACTAACACTTTTCATATCTTCTTAGATAAACTATTACAGATTGATTGGATAGACGCATCATTAACACTCACAAGGGTGAGGGGGAAAGCTAGAGTCAGCGATGAAGAGGTGCACGCTGCTTCATGAATTTGGAGTGTCTGACGAGTGGTATGCTCCTCCGTGCTGTACTGGTACTGGAGTGAGATGTCTGGAGTAAGAATCACCAAGTAACGTCATGAATTAGATGAGCTGTGGCTTCTGCCCCATCTCAGTCCATTTTTGTGCACAAACACAATTTTGCAACTTTTCAAAGCTTTTATGCCAGAATTGTGGCGTGAAAGCTTTGATGACTTGGACCACAATTTTTATTAGAATACGCTAACATAAGCGTATAAATCAGACGATTGCAATGTGAGAAAATCTCACATTGCACTCGGCCCCATGTTAGACAGTGCTGCAGCTCAGATCAGCGATTTTTTTCTCAGCTCTAAACGACTGAGGAAAAAAATGGCAGCATGCTGGCATTTTCTGCGAGAGCTGTATCACTCGCACCCATTCAAGTGTATGGGTGCGAGAGAAACATCGGACCGCACTCGGATGTTATCCCAGTGCAGTGCGATATATGCATAGGCTAACAATAGAGGAGATGTGGGGGGGAATTAACCCCTCCCTCTCCTCCGCAACGCCCACCTTCAGCATTGCAGCTGTGACCCGATCGTAAAATCCGGTCACAGTCACATAACACTCGGCTCACGCTCGCAGCAGAGCCTCAGCTCTCGCATCGGATGCCATACGCTAATGTGACTCCAGCCTTAGGTGGATTCTACTATGGAGCCTACTTGAGAAAGCAGTAACTAAACCCTCACCAAAATGAACATATAGATTTTTATAGAAAAAATACTTGCGGTTTTTAATCTTCAGGCTTTTGATTGTCTTATAGTGGCTTGAGATTTCCAATAGAAGCAAATAGGAAAGCGCCAAAGATTCTTGGAGAACGTCTGAAAGTATTTTTAAGAGTTTTGCCACTGATTTTGTTTCGAAAGCTTTTAGTGGTTTCTTCATTGTTGAATGAAGTTAAAAAAAGTTCAGAAAACACCGGTAAAAAGACTTCCCAAAGTCGATGGAAAAAATTGTTAAAAGCTCCTCATAGTGTAGCACCAGCATTCAAAAAAATGCTAAAAAAGACATTGTGTGCACATACCCTATTGGAATGGGTCCTTTTTCGCGAGTGTCATACTTGGCTAAATGTGCGTTCTACAGTTCAGTATGGCTTCCGTCATAGTCAGTTACAGAAAATGAAAGACAAATATATAGAATCAGGTTTTAATGATTTAAAAAAAAAAATTATCTATAGTGCATGAAAGCCAGGAACAAACAGATTTCTTTTTTCTCTCACGGCTTGCCATGAAGTAAGCTTGTGTTGAAGGAAGAATTTACTGTTTAGACTGCAGGCTGCATTATCTAATTTACTTGTAATCTGAACGGAAATGAACAGAAGTATAAAAATGTAATTAGGTTCTAGTAGGGGTCTGTTCGAATCACATTCAGAGACATTTGGCGATTACACCAGGAAAAGCTCCAAGAATATTTGCTAGACGTATCTAAGAGCTTCATTCACCATAGGCCAAAAAAGTAAATAATGATAATCAAGTAGAACTTTCTCATTACCTGAATATGTGGACAGAACTGACCATTTGTATAGCTTTTTCCACCTATCTTTTCCCTTCTTCACATGTAATGTTATACTCTGCATGAGCCTAACCATTAAAATTATTTTGATTTTACCTTAAACTACATTTTCTTAAGGTGTTTTTCATGCAAATGATATTGATGAACGATGAACAGGACAAGTTACCAATAATAATATTAATAATAAATTTGTTTCTGTAGCGCCATCATATTCCTCAGCACTTTACAATTCAGTGGGTACATGTAAAACAATACAGAGACATTATAGTAACAATTCTACAATTTTAAAATAAGAGTGAAGACAATGCTCACAAGGTTACAAATCTATAACAAAATGGGGGTGACAGAAAATAATATAACTTGTTGTGTAAGATACCGGCATCCTGAAGTCTTAACTGGTTACCCAAGTAAGGGATGCAACCACTAGAAAGCTCTATGCTTTAGAGCAGAGAAGGAAACTTTCGGACCTTGATAGCCATATCCAGGTCTGAGAGAGGGTCATGAACCATATCCAGTTCAGAGAGGGTCTTGAGACACATCCAGCTCAGAGAGGGTCGTGAGCCACAAGCAGCTATGGGAATGGGTTGTAAGCCACATTCAGCTCCAAGAGTCGTACGCCACATTCAACTCCGAGAGAGTCGTGCGCCACATCCAGCTGAGAGAGAGTCATGAGCCACATCCAGCTCTGGGAGAGGGTCGTGAGCCATATCCTGCTATGGGAAAGGGTCGTGTGCCACATTCAGCTCTGAGAGAGGGTCGTGAGCCACATCCAGCTTTGAGAGAGGGTTGTGAGCCACATCTAGCTCTCATCCTCCTCACAGTAGTGACACCCAGAGGCCCGATTACCAGTATAATGACAGCCAAAGATTTTCCATCATCTCTTATCCCCATGCAGATCTGCTCTTCTGTGCTGGGCTACTCGCAAAAGTCACCATCTGATGCCCAGCCCTTCACGATTGTTTGCTAGACCTGGTGCTAATGCAACAAGCTGGCAGACAGGCACAAGCCATGCATAACAGGTCCGCAAGCCACATGTGACTTCCAAGCTACAATTTGGGGACCCCTGTTTTAGATCTTGGAAGTGCTGTTGTAAAGCTGGCCATATCCAGTCTCCTTCCAAGTCTCTCATGCTACAGACGCAAAGCTGCCTCATACAGCAAACTGGAAGTGTGCCCAATTTGGTCAAGTGGTCAATGAAGATGGAATAAAATGTCAATCTTCAAGAGTGCATTGCCCCCAGCCCCCAGGAGAAGTTGAGAATCTTCCTTTACCTGTCTGTATATTTATGGGTGTAGAATGTGTTTCACGGGTAACAAACTGAAGGTCAAGAAGCATTCATAAGCAGGGAGAACATATGACGGGGGCATACTATAAGGACACTTTAGAGAAAGACAGCCTACCTGTGCTTGCTGACAACCTATGCAGGAGGACTCTTCTCTCCAATGAAGCTACATTAATAGCAAACAAGGGGGTGACGATTCGACCATAGTAAGTGGGCGGAGGGTAAAACAAACACTAGGCCTTTATGTCTTGGGTGTCACATTAGGAGCTCTATATATTTTAGCTAAAATGTCCATTTATCTTCCACTGATTCATACTACTAATTGAACTATGTTAATTGATAATTTATTACCGTGTTTTTCCAAAAATAAGACCTCCCCCAAAAATAAGCCCTAGCAGGGATTTTCAGCATTTTCGGAGAAAGGCTTAAATATAAGCCCTCCCTCGAAAATAAGCCCTAGTCCCGGATCAATAATGAAGTGTCCGTGCAGCTAAAAAAGTTACAGATACTGCAGGACACTTCATTATACACAGCGGCACCCGGCAATTACACTCACCCGACACTGTGCGGCAGGACCTGCAGTGATAACACACCCGCACACATCAGCTCACACACACACACACACACACACAATCAGATCTCACACACAAACATCGGATCGCACACACAGTCAGATCGCACACATAATCAGATCGCACACATAATCAGATCGCACACATAATCAGATCGCACACACAAACATCGGCTCACACGCAAACAACAAATCACACACATACACACACACACACACACACACACACATCGGATCGCACACACATCGGATCGCATACACACTCACCTCATCCAGTGACACCGATCTCTTCTCGCCGGGAGAATCCTGAGAGGCAGTGCGGTGCAGTGCAACGAACAGGACCTGTGGCCGGACACGTGACTTGCTCTCATTCTCTGCTGCCGTAAGTGCTGGATGTGATGTGATGTGTGTGTGTGTGTGTGTGTCTGCAATCGGCTGTGTTTTTCTGCGATCGGCTGAGTGTGTCTGCGTTCGGATGTGTGTATCTGTGATCAGCTGTGTGTGCCTGTGATCGGATGTGTGTATCTGTGATCGGCTGTGTGTGCCTGCGATCGTATGTGTGTATCTGTGATGGCTGTGCGTGCCTGCGATCTGCTGTGTGTATCTGTGATCGGCTGTGTGTGTCTGCGATCGGCTGTGTGTGTCTGCGATCGGCTGTGTGTGTCTGTTATGGCTGTGCGTGCCTGCGATCTGCTGTGTGTGATCTGCTGTGTATATCTGCGATCTGTGTGTGTATCTGTGATCGGCTGTGTGTATCTGTGATCGGCTGTGTGTATCTGTGATGGCTGTGCGTGCCTGCGATCTGCTGTGTGTGATCTGCTGTGTATATCTGCAATCTGCTGTGTGTGTATCTGTGATCGGCTGTGTGTGTGATTGGCTGTGTGTATCTGTGATCGGCTGTGTGTGCCTGCGATCTGCTGTATGTGATCTGCTGTGTATATCTGTGATCTGCTGTGTGTCTGTGTGTGATCTGCTGTGTATATCTGTGATCTGCTGTGTGTCTGTGTGTGATCTGCTGTGTGTGTCTGGGATCTTCTGTGTGTGTCAGCGTGTCAGCTAGCAGCAGGGTAGGACAGCGTGCAGCACCGACCGACCAGAGATCACAGGAGGACCTGGGAACCACGCAGACGTCCTGGTCTGGTGAGTATGAGTCTCCTGGGAAGTGGGGGGTCTGCTTTTTGGGGGGGTAAACTTACCCCCAACCGTGTTTCTCCAAGAATAAGACCTCATCCAAAAATAAGCCCTAGCGCTTTTTTGGGGGGCAAAAAAAATATAAGACACTGTCTTATTTTTGGAAAAACACGGTATTTCCTACCTTCTGGAACAAAATTTTCACCACATCCTAAAATGTTATTAGGAAAACATACAATGGCTTACAGAAATAACACTGGTACAATATATATCTTTTCTTTTCAGACCAGCATCATCCAATAAGATTTCGTATAGCCAGGCTAAAGTGATTACCAGACTGAAGACGACTGGTGGCGCCTCGGAGGAATATAACACAAAGACCTTTGTCTGAAACAGTTTAATTAACACAACAGAGAGGGGGAGAAAAAGAAAGGAGTAAAAAAAAAAAATAAAAAAGGGGTAAAAATGACAAGGCTTCATTCACTGATTCATTCATGGTGTATAGAATTCATTGTTTTGTTTTTCCTTGTCGTGTAGTTTAGACTTCAGTCTTTTCTCTCATTACTTAAGCATTCTAGCTGCTATGAAACTGACCCTAGAAAGTTACTGAGATCAATGACTGAATCAACAGGGGATGAAACTGTGGGAGCAACTAGTAACAAGCATGTAAGATGGTTTACTCCTGGCACTTCATGAATGGAACCAATTTCCATGAATCAGCGGTGGACATGGGTAGCCGCACAAGGGCCGAACAGGTTAGGGGACCCACCGTCATCCTGAAAACAGTTTCCTTCTATCAATTAGCTGATGGATTGTTAAATTAGGTGCCTTATGATAGCATATACAATTCTTGCACGAGGGCCCTCTACTGTCTGTGACCGCCCTTGAAATTATTATGGAGTGTAAAATGGGACTCCTCGAAGCCAAGCCCCTTCTTGTAGATACTGTAAGAAGACTTGGATAGAAGTAACATGCAATTAAAACTGAATAATAATGTGGTCAATTAAATGATGTACTTTACATGTTATACCATTAACCGCGGGGTCTTAATTGAGGGGAGTATAAAATAAAAAAAATAAATAAACTTACTTAGCCAATACTTCTGTCTTTTCTGCCAACCATGTCCGGGTCACTTATGGATCTGCGACAAGTCATTATGTTACAGCACATCATATACTAATGTAGCAGGAAACTGTTTGGTAACTCACAATCTTAGGCCACTTGCACATAAGTCTAAGGCTAGGGCCCCACTTTGCGTTCACCTATTTGCAGTTTAGAACGCACGTTTTGGGCTTAATTGATTTGACCAAAGTTGCCTTTTTCAGAAATTTAGCGCTGAAAATGCATGTGTATTTATCGCGCTTTAGATGCGTTTTCAGCGCTTTTTACCTGCGTTTACACCTGCTTTTTGATAGATGCGTTTTGAACATCAATACACTGCTAAATAAAGTTTAAATAGTCAAACTCAATGAAAAAATTGGAAAAAAAGAAACAAATCTATATTTATAGGACAAATCATGGAAATAGATTAATTTAATGAAATTATAGCACTAATATGATATTTTATGGAAAAATAGCAATAATTTATTACATTTCTTATTTTTAATTGTCGGACTATGTGTGTGTGTAAAGGGACATATGAAATCATTATTTTGATGTCCAAAAAGCATGCGTTTTTGAAGTCCAAAACACATGTTTTCTGCACTGGAAAAGCAGGTAAAACGCAGGATTTTGCTGGATTCTTGGTTTTTGCCATTTCTCATAGACTTCAATGTTAGCAAAACGCACCCAAAATGGCAAAAACAATTGACATGATGCTTCTTTGAACGCATGGTTTTTGCCACAAAATATGCAAATTAAACGCAGCGTTTAAAAACGCAAAGTGGGGTCAAAGTGGGGCCCTAGCCTAATACATGCTCCTTTTAGATCCCTATGATGCTGTTAGTTTGGATTATTAAAGGAAACCCTGTAATTTGATTCCGCCTCCCCAAGCCTCGGGCAGCATGAATCAGCAGCTGCCTGTATGACTGCAGCCAAATATGCTTTACTCTTAAATGCTCCAGCATTTCAGAGAAAACACAGTTTGAAGATCTGGCTATGGACTATAAGAGACGAAGTCTTATAGTCCGGCACCACTGGGCTTAAATTCACGATGTCCTTGTTTTGAACAGCATAAACCGAGTGACAGGTTCCCTTTACATCTGCATTTCAATGAGGATTTGTAGCTGTGTATGGGAAAAATGTGCCTATATTAACCATGTGTGGATATACCTACAAAATATGTTGTCGCCATGTTAAAAAATAACTAGATGGGACCTTACATGATTATGACATTTGATCTCAGAAGTGTTTTGGAGCAATTATGTGATCATACATAGATGTGGGTCTTCCAGTGGTGCCATGACGTGGTATTCCTGAAGCCTTGGTAAGAATGCTGCCATTCTCCAGCCCTCACTTTTCCTTTATGTACTGCAAGCACATAGTTAAAATATTGAGGGTCTAGCCTTTTCGGTGGCATACACTTTTGTAACATCATTGCATTATACTTTGGAATTTATCCGCACATTATTCCATATTAGATTTTATAGAATTCCAAATGCATTCACGGCACTCACAGAAATTCATTTCAAAGTCAAGATTTTAATACTGTTTTTCTGCTGAAGCTTCAGTACAAAATGATAAAAAAAAGAGTAAAAAAAAATACAGTACCGCTTTTTTGACCATTGCATAATAAAAAAAATAAAAATAATCACAAAATATTGTGCTTTACAGGTTTACAGATATTATGGAAATAGGAGGCATATATTCTCTGGTTAATGTGCATATTTTAGAGGACTATGTGCTGCACCCAATCGCATACATTTCTAGGAGTATAAAGCTATTACAGACACTGGATAGAAGTCTAGATTGCTTGGAATTATTTTCTAGAATTTCTACACCAAACTGCAAGCGGCCAAACACTGGATGGATTCTGCAGGGCTCTGGTGTGCAGCGGTTCAGTACCTTAGAGTAATGCATTAAATGTTACAAATAATAATTATTATTATTATCATATTATTATTATAAAGAGGTGGCGGATGAGGAAAATAGGAACAATAAGTGCTTCATATGGATTCCTTGTACCGTACAAAGGTAAGACGTCAAAGTGTGGACAGAAAAGACATACAGTATGCAACTATAATACTGCATCTGATTGGAGAGGACATCAATGGTGTTTGCATATATCGCTACATCTTGTAATACAAAGACATAAAACATACACATGTAAAAAACACTTTAAGATTGCCAACACTGGCCATACAAATCATTAAGGCACTGTGCAATGGATTTTATTGTGAGCCAAGAATCAGATGTCCGATGTGTCACTGAAGTCACTCACAGTCACCAAGCTGCTCACTAGTGTGCTGGAGGTGTCTGCGTCACGGGTATCTGGAAAGCAGGGAAGATGACGTTCATCAGTCCACAAGGAATACGCACCACAATATATGCTTTCAACAACGAAAGTCTAGCAGTTTTGTTTACAGATCTGAGCAATATGTCACGAAGCCACTGACCGGTTTCTGTAGTAAGAACAAGTAACTTTACCTGCCCTAAAAGCCCAGAGCTGTAATCAGCATATCTAACAAACTACTTCTTCAATACTTCTGTGTATTTATCAGAATTTTCGGGAACTGGACTGGAAAAATACATGCAATCTGCCCAATGTTTTTGATCCCCATCTTACGGTAGCTATATCTTTTTATTTTCCCTTTGACATACAGTGGAACCTCGCTTAACGAGTAACCCAGTTAGCGAGTATTTCGCAAGGCTTTCTGTATATTTGTAACTCGGTTTACGAGAAAGCCTTGCTGTACGAGCAAAATACTCACCGCACACACTTCTGGTTCCGTACATCCACCGCTCTCTAACCCGCTCTTGCAGTCCACACAAACACACGCAAGCACGCACAAACACACACAAACAAACACGCACGCGCACACACACATATTATGTTCACCTTACCTTTCTGTTCCCGTTCGCCGGCTTCCTGGAACTTGCATGTATCGGGTAACCAAGGCGACCGTTGCCGGACCTTCAGCTCCCAGCGTGCTGACGTCAAAGGCAGGAGCCGCTTGGCTCTGATTGACCAGCGTGCTGCCTTTGAGTAGCGGCTGACAGGGGAAGGTCCTCCCTCCAAAGGATGTGTATCCAGTAACCATCGCGACGAGGGAGGAACTTCCCCTGTCAGGCACTACTCAAAGGCAGCGCGCTGGCCAATCAGAGGCAAGCGGCTCCTGCCTTTGACGTTAGCGCGCTGAGTGCGGAAGCTCCGGCATCGGTCGCCTTGGTTACCCGATACACGTCTTGTACAGGCGAACTGCAAGTTCCAGGAGACCGGCGAGGGAACGGAAGGTAAGGTGAGCATAATATGTGTGTTTGTGTGTGTTTGTGCGTGGTTGTGCGTGTGTGGAATGGCACAATAGGGCACCAGGATGGGACATTTAACAAGTTGTGGAACGAATTGTCTGCATTGCAATGATTTCCTATGGGAAATCTTGCTTTTGCTGAACAAGTAACTTGGTTAACAAGCACACTCCCAGAATGCATTGTTCTCGTTAACCAAGGTTCCACTGTAATGGCTTGTTTTAGAGGGACGAGTTGTAATTTTCTGTGCCATCATTTACCGTATTTTTTCGATTATAAGACGCATTTTTCCTCCCAAAAATTGGCTTCTGCTGCCACCACTGACCCGCCGCTGCCGACCCGCCATCGCCCCGCCGCTGCCACCACTGACCTGCCGTGCCTCCTGTGACCCCGCTCCACACTGCTGCTGCCCCCCTCCGGTAAGACACCACTGGAGTATAAGACAGACCCCCTTTTTTTATCTTTACCTTTTTTATCTCTAAATTTGGGGTGCGGCTTATAATCCAGTGCGTCTTTTAAAACGAAAAATACGATAATTCAGTCTTTAATGTATTGGGATAAAAAAAACAAAACAAAAAGAAAACCAAAAAAACAAAACAAAACAGCAATTCCATCATTGAAATATGGGTTACGCTGTTATGGCATTTACTGAAAGGTAAAAAATGTTATTTGTATTTTTTTTATTTTCTGAGATTTTTTTGTATTTTGTGGTTGATAAATCTGGGCAAGTCCTTTGTTAATGATATAATTGTAGGATACATAAAACAATTTGTTTGCTTTTCAATTCCCTTTTTGTGAGGAATGGTGACCAAAAATATGACAATTCTAGAATTATCTACTCAATTTAACGTCATTCATCAAGCAGGATAAATAATATACCATATTTTTCGGACTATAAGACGCACCGGACCATAAGACGCACCCTGGTTTTAGAGCAGGAAAATAAAATTTTAAGCAAAAAATGGGAGTCAGGACACACTGTTATGGGGCGAGGATCTGCTGCTGACACTGTTATGGGGGTAATGTCTCTAAATTCTCTACTAAGGTACCCCAGCCTGGTAATGATCCTCCTGCCTTGTATATACAGTATATGTCCCTCATCCTGCTATATACCCCATCCTGGCATATGGCCCCATCCTGCTATATACGGTAACCCATCCTGGCATATGGCCCCATCCTGCTATATACCCCCATCCTGCTACATACCCCCAGCCTGCTACATACCCCCAGCCTGCTACATACCCCCAGCCTGCTCATATACCACCATCCTGCTATATACCCCATCCTGCTCATATACCCCCATCTTGCTCATATACCCCTATTTTGTTCATATACCCCCATCCTGTTCATAATATACCCCCATCCTGTTCATAATATACCCCCATCCTGCTCATAATATAGCCCCATCCTGCTCATGATATAGCCCCATCCTGCTCATAGTATACCCCCATCCTGCTCATATTATACCCCCATCTTGCTCATATACCCTCATTTTGCTCATATACCCCCATCATGTTCATAATATACCCCCATCCTGTTCATAATATACCCCCATCCTGCTCATAATATACCCCCATCCTGCTCATAGTATCCATCCTGCTCATATTATACCCCCATGCTGCTCATATTATACCCCCATCCTGCTCATATTATACCCCCATCCTGCTCATATTATACCCCCATCCTGCTCATATTATACCCCCATCCTGCTCATATTATACCCCCATCCTGGTATACGGCCCGCATCCTGTGGCACATAAACAAAATAAACATTCATACTCACCTTACCTCACTCCCTGCAGCATCGCTCCTCCTCCCGTCTGTGTCAGCGGCAGCGCCGCTGAGTGGAGCCGTCCCCGTTCTCCTGCAGCATTGCGATGTCCTCCTGTGCCAGCGACGGCTGCGTGTGGATACGTGCGCACAGCGATGACGTCATCGCTGTGTGCGCCGCTAGTCTCAGCGGCCGCCGCTGGCACAGGAGGACATCTCAATGCTGCAGGAGATCGGGGACGGCTCCACTCAGCGGCGCTGCCGCTGACACAGACGGGAGGAGGAGCGATGCTGCAGGAGAATGGGGACGGGTCCTCTCAGCGGCCGCCAGGAGGAGATCGCGGTGCTGCAGGGGAACGGTGACAGGTGAGTGTACCGATTCACTGCTCCCCGCGCTGATGATGATGCACGGGGGGCAGTGAATACAGCCGCCGATGATCACTCCAGGCAGTAGTTGCCAGGGGTGATCACGGCCGGCTGTTTATCCCTCGCCCATCCTCCCGCCCATCACCCCGCCCACCTGTCTACTCCTACTTCAGCGCTGAGGGATGGGCGGGAGGATGGGCGTGCATATTAAATGAGCGGGTCCACGTGGTCATGACAGGCGCTGCTGCTGCCTGCTCGTGCCCCCGATGACCCGCTCCACCGCAGCACCCTCATTCCCCGCAGCCATGCCCTACATTCAGACCATAAGACGCACCCCCCACTTTCCCCCAACATTTGGGGGAAAAAAAGTGCGTCTTATGGTCCGAAAAATACGGTAATATTTAAAGAGTGACAGTGGTTTTGTCCAATTCTCTACTCCTCAGTCGCCCAGAGTAAGCAGCGGACCGGGACTTTCACCTGCGAGCAGGCCTCGGGAATACTGCGCAGTGACCCGCAGGGCCTGCTCGCAGAAAAAAGTCCCAGTCGAGAGATGACTTCCAGGGCTGGCAATATGCATGTTCTCAGCCGGAACACCGACTAGTGAGTGCAGCCTCACTCAATACAAATGTATGGAATGGGCGCGTCCGACTAATAGGCATGGCCGTTTAGTGAGCTCCGCCTTCCTGAATACCCTTGTATTAAGTGAGGCTGCGCCCACTAGTTGGGTTGTAGCCCGGAACATGCATATCACATAATTGTGGTCATGTAACCGCCGTTCCTGGCTCAAAAACGGACAAACCCTTGCAGCACTAGGTGTGCGCTGGGAGGATTCATGAGTCTGCAGTCACATACAGTGACACATAGAGTAACACATAGAGTGACTGCAGACTTATCATTTTAGACTGGACAACACTTAACTACGTCGATTGGATGTTTGAAACTGGCCTTAGGCACACAGAGCTTTTTTGGCAAGTTTTTTTCCTGACCAAAACCTGATCTTGTGGCAGGAAATCTCCTTTGAGTCATCTGCATTTTTGGTGCATTATTTAGTGGTGTTTTGCTGCAGATTTGCTGCTTTTTTTCTACAAAATGGGTTCTATCAATAAAAAAAACGCAGAAAATCTGCAGCAAAGAATTGACATACTCATGCTATAAAATCCTGACCAAAAATGTAGGTATTTGACAAAACAGTCAGGAAAAAAACCTGATGTGTTTGTGTGTGTGTGCATGAGATTTCAGAACTCTCAGACTTTGCTGGGACTGTAAAAAGCAGCGTTTTATTAGCATGGATTTGCATAAAACCAAGGCAAATCTGCAGCTAAAAAACATAGCAAAAACTTACCAAAAAAAGCCCAGTGTGAACATAGCCTTAGAAGTTTGGAACTGTGAGGTGGGGCAAAGACTGTTGAACACAAAAAAATTTGTAGCCTTTTTTTGCAACATCTTGCAATTGAAATCTGCCACATTTTGTTGGATAAATCTCTCCAGGTCCAGACTTTCTAAGAATTCCTGTATGCATCTATTAGGATTCCCTGCACATTACATACCTCCTTTTGTCAATTTAGAAGCAGTGAACGTATTTTTCACAGAAGATTCAGGGAGCTCTTTTTTGGGTACAGTAGCTTTTCTGGGTTTTACAGATCTTGGCACTTCAAACAGTTCGTCCTCTAGTGAAGTGCTATCAAATTCAGTGTCATCAAGGTCGGTAACCTGTCGAGCAAAAGAAATAGAAACAAAATAAGCATTGTTGGAAAAGCTGTTCTTTACCAAACATTCATCGGCTAACGGGGACACCGGGAGGGAGCGCAGCAGGGGGTAACAATGCCTTCCTGCCACACTGGAGACACTGGCTGTGTCGAACTTGTTGCAATGTTATACATGGATAGGATTTATTTTTGGCTTTACTTGTCTTTTAACCCCTTCAGCAGCAGTCTATTTTGGCCCTTAACGACAAAACAAGTTTTTTGTTTTCTCATGGTTTACTTCCAGGGGCCAATTTTTTTTTTCTATCGACGTATGTGTATAAGTCATAGTTTTCACTGATACTATTTTTGGGTACCCTAAACCTCGTATACCGCAGAAGTTCGTTTTCACCTTCCTGACAAGGCCAAATTTAACAATTCTGACCAGTGTCACTTTATGAGGACGCTTCAACGGATGAGGAACGCTTCAACGGACCCCAGTGATTCTGAACACTATTATATATACACATACAGTGTGTCCACCCATATCCTGTCCATCGCCATCAACTTGAGAACGGCGGCAGCTATAGGCATAGAAGTGGTGTCTAGGTATAGTAAAGTAGCTATGTGCTACGCAATGAAACCACCTAGAGCGCCACCTGGTGGAAAACAACGGAGTTAGCATTTTTATCTCGAAAACGGAACGAGATAGAGAAAAAAAAAGTGAATTAAAAAATTGTAGGGCATCATCAATTCAATACGAATCGACACTTTACATACAGAAATGCTATGATATGACACCCATGACCCCCCAAAAACATTGAATGCTGGTCACGCGTATGGAGCTCATTTAACTTTGATGCTCAAAGTGGCCACCGTCAGCTGCAATGCACATCTGGACTCTGGACAGCATACTGTATCTTGCTGCACCTTGTGCAATATGGTGGGTGACACGATTGCACAAGCATCTGTGATACGTCATCGTAGGTCCTGCAATATTGGTGGAGGGGTCGCATACACCTGCTGTTTGACGTGACCTCACAGAAAGAAGTCCAATGGGGTCAGGTCAGGTGAGCGTGGAGGCCACTCCATGCAGCCACCATACCCAAAGACTTGTAGAAAGGTCTACATGAGGTATCGCTTCACATCCGCAGCCTTGTGAGTTTTGCACGTTCTAATCTTAGCATTTCTGTATGCAAGGTGTCGATTCGCATTGAATTGATGATGGCCTACAACTTTGTAATTCACTTTTTTTCCTCTATCTTGTTCCGTTTTTGACACAAATACACACACACACACACACACATACACATAATGGATGGATAGATATTTGTACTTAATGTTAGTGGTAAATTTATAAATTTAGATTGCAAGGTTTTATGTTTATTTGTGAAAATATCATAATTTGGTGAAAATTTTGTGATTTTATAACTTTTCATTTTTATGACCTGAAATGAGAGAGTTATGTCACACAACACAGTTAATAAATAACATTTTCACTTGCCTACTTTACATCAGCACCATTTTTGAAACATCATTTTTTTTTGTTATGAAATTATAAATGGGTTAAAAGATTATGAGTAATTTGTCATTTTTCCAACAAAATTTACAAAACCAATATAGACACCATTTAAAAAATAAAATAAAAAACAAATGCACCCCTCAAACCCACAGGAATTAAAGCAATGTGTAAGGGAAAAAAAAAGTGAAAATTTACTTTTTGCCATAAAAATGTTTCACTTTCATAAGCATAAAAGGATAAAATGCACCATACAATTTGTTGTGCAATTTCTCTTGATTATGCAGATACCCCACATAAGGTAGAAAACTACTCTTTGGGTGCACAACAGGGCTCAGAAGGGAAAGACTGCCATTCAAATTTTAAAGTGCAAAATTGGCTGAAATAGATAGTGGACACCCTTGATGTGCCAAAATAGTGAAAAAACCCCACAAGTCACCTTAGGCTATGTCCGCACGTTGCTTTTTACCTGCTTTTTTGCTGCTTTTTCAACTGCAGCGTTTAATGGCACAATGGTTGTTTTCTGCTTTTCAAGCAAAGTCTATGGGAATTTGGGTTTCTTGTCCGCACTATGCAGTTCAAACTGCAGCCTTTTTGTTGCAATACTTTGGTCAAAAACTCAGCTTTGCACTGCAAAACCCAAATGGCAAAAACAATTGACATGTCAATTGTTTTTGCCATTTGGGTTTTGCACTGCAAAGCTGAGTTTTTGACCAAAGTTCTGCAACAAAAAGGCTGCATGTTTTTGCACTGTTTTGGCTACAGACCTGTAGCCATGAAACACTGCTATAGGGGAACTATCACCACGTCATATCAGAATAAAAAAAACATTGTTTAAGTCAGTTTTTCGTTTAAATGTATTTATTTAAAGATTTTTGGTAAGGTTTTTTTGGGGGGGGGGTTTCCGTTTCACAATCTGTATTAAATATAAAAAATAGAACTCTTGCAATTTACACACTGTCCATTGGGGCTTCAAACTCTAACTTTCTTTTGTTTCAGGAAATAATACATGTACTTAGCCACCATGAACAGACACTGACGCTATCTTTTGCAGTGAAGTATCTATTGAGTGTGTATCTAGGAAATGTTTAAGGGAAGGAGAGCAGTGTCAGCAGTGACATCACCAATTATGATCGGTGGATCCTTTGTTATTAGCTGGGTAACCTGCCACCGTAATTCTGCCTCTGCTGATAAGGAGTATGCTGAAAACTCTTCCTGAAAGGACAAGAAATATAGTCTCAAAATGCCCCAGTAGCCAGTGTGAAAATTACATGATTACTTATGTAGTAACACAAAAACCTGACGTAAACTATAGGTAATTTTCTGACGATAGCCTCCTTTTAACCCCTTAATGACCGCGGGCAGTAATATTACGTCCTAGCGGTCATAATGTTACTGCCCGCGGTCTGGCGGCGGCAGCATGCCGCGATCGGCGCACATCTCAGGTGATTTTCACAGCTGAGATGTGTGCCTGCTAGGCACCAGCAGAATCGTTATCTGCTCGTGCCATTTAACCCGTTAAATGGTGCTGTCAATATGTGACAGCGCCATTTTAACAACATCTGCTGTTTAAAGCTGTACAGCTGTGATCAGCAGATAGGGCAGATCGATTGATCGGATTGCTGATCGCAATAGCCCCCTAGGGGGACTAGTAAAATAATAATAAAAAAAAAAAGTAAAAAAAAAGTTCTAAAAAATTAAAAAAAAAAACTAAAAAGTTCAAATCACCCCCCTTTCGCCCCATTGAAAATTAAAAGGTTAAAAAAATACACACATTTGGTATCACCGCGTTCAGAAATGCCCGATCTATCAAAATATAAAATCAATTAATCTGATCAGTAAACGGCGTAGCAGCAAAAAAATTCCAAACGACAAAATGACGTTTTCTGTCACCACAACTTTTGCGCAAAATGCAATAACAAGCGAATAAAACGTAGCATCTGCACAGAAATGGTACAGTTAAAAATCGTCAGCTTGAGACGCAAAAAAGTAGCCGTCACTGAGCCATAGATCCCGAAAAATGAGAACGTTACGGGTCACGGAATATGGCAAAAAACATGTGCCCCTTTTTTCGGACAAACTTCCGTTTTTTTTTAACCCCTTATATAAAAGTAAACCTATACATGTTTGGTGTTTACGAACTCGCACTGACCTGAGGCATCACACCGACACATCAGATTTACCATATAGTGAACACAGTGAATAAAATATCTCAAAAACAATAGTGCTATCGCACTTTTTTTGCAATTTTTCTGCATTTGGAATTTTATTGCCGTTTTCCAGTACACTATATGGTAAAACGTATGGTTTCATTTAAAAGTACAGCTCGTTCTGCAAAATATGAGCCCATACATGACCATATTGACTGAAAAATAAAAAAGTTACGTCTCTCAGAAGAAGAAAGGCGAGAAAAAAAAGAGCGGAAAGCGAAAAATCGTCCGGTCGTTAAGGGGTTAATGTTGGGGCAATTTTTTTTTGTGCTTTTGTTTTTTCCTCCCCTTCTTCCAAGAATCATAACTTTATGATTTACCAATCAAAAAAGCCATATGAGGTCTTGTTTATTTGTGATATGAGTCGAGGCATTTCACTATACTGAAAATAAGGAAAAAAAGAGAATTTTGTTTACTTACCGTAAATTCTTTTTCTTATAGTTCCGTATTGGGAGACCCAGACAATGGGTGTTTAGCTGCTGCCTCCGGAGGACACACAAAGTACTACACTTAAAAGTGTAGCTCCTCCCTCTGAGCTTATACACCCCCTGGAGAACCAGATCTAGCCAGTTTAGTGCAAAAGCTGAAGGAGAATAGCCACCCACAAGTAAAACAGAGCAAGAACCGGAACAACCGGAGACTCTGTCCACGACAACAGCCGGTGATACCGTGTTTCCCCGATAGTAAGACACCCCCGATAGTAAGACGTAGTGGGGGTTTTGGGGGGGTCGGCTAATGTAAGACGTACCCCGAAAGTAAGACGTAGTAAAAAATTTTTTATTTATTTTTTTTCTTCTTTACAGCACAGTTACAGCGGCCGAGCGCTCAGCTGAGCGCGCTGACATGCCGGCGGCCGAGCACTAAGCTGAGAGCCCTGACATTCCGGCGGCCGAGCGCTCAGCTGAGCGCCCTGACATGCCGCTGGCATGTGACAGCTCTCAGCTGAGCGCCCTGACTTGCCGGCGGCAAAGCGCTCAGCTGAGCGCCCTAACATGCCGGCGGCCGAGCGCTCAGCTGAGCGCCCTGACATGCTACCGGCATGTGACAGCTCTCAGCTGAGCGCCCTAACATGCCGGCGGCCGAGCGCTCAGCTGAGCGCCCTGACATGCCGGTGGCCGAGCGCTCAGCTGAGCGCCCTGACATGCCGGCAGCTTAGCGTTCAGCTGAGAGCTGACACATGCCGGCGGTCTGGCGCTCAGCTGAACGCCCTGACATGCCGGCGGCTGAGCGCTCAGCTGAGAGCTGACACATGCCGGCGGTCGGGCGCTCAGCTGAACGCTCGGCTACCGAGAAATGTTGAAATGTTGCAGTAATGTTGTCCGTGGTCCATCAGGACCATGGACAACATACAAAATCACGCAGCCTCAGTGCCCTCATGTGCAGCCGCTGGTGGTTAAGTTTCCTTAACTTGCGGTACACATAGGGCGCAATCGCGGCAAATCCCCATACGGTACATTGCATGGAGACTTGCTGCGATTGCTGTGGGATTTTTTCCAATATAAGACATACCCCGAAAGTAAGACATAGTGGCACTTTTGGGGGTAAAAAGAATGTAAGACACTGTCTTACTTTCGGGGAAACACGGTAACACGCGGAACAAGAAAATTACCAACAGGCAACAGGGAGGGTGCTGGGTCTCCCAATACGGAACTATAAGAAAAAGAATTTACGGTAAGTAAACAAAATTCTCTTTTTCTTTATCGTTCCTATGGGAGACCCAGACAATGGGACGTCTCAAAGCAGTCCATGGGTGGGAATAAACAGAAAAACTAAGAAGCAGGCGGAGCCTAACTTCACAAATGGGCGACAGCCGCCTGAAGGATGCGTCTGCCCAAGCTCGCATCTGCCGAAGCATGAGCATGCACTTGGTAGTGCTTTAAAAAGGTATGCAGGCTAGTCCAAGTGGCAGCCTGACAGACTTGTTGAGCCGTAGCCTGGTGCCTGAAAGCCCAAGAGGCACCGACAGCTCTGGTCGAGTGTGCCTTGATCCCCGGCGGGGGAGGCACCTGAGAACACTGATAGGCATCCGAAATGGTCGACCTAATCCAACGGGCTAAGGTCGGCTTAGAAGCAGAAAGGCCCTTACGCCGACCTGTGGTTAGCACAAAAAGAGAGGTGCACCGCCTAAGAACAGCGGTGCGAGACACATAGATCCGGAGCGCCCGCACCAGATCCAGAGTATGCAACGCTTTTTCAAAGCGATGAACAGGAGCCGGACAAAAGGAAGGCAGGGAAATGTCCTGGTTAAGGTGGAAAGGAGAAACCACCTTAGGGAGAAAGTCCGGAGTCGGATGGAGAACCACCTTGTCTTGATGAAAAAACAAAAAAGGTGACTCCAAAGAGAGCGCAGCCAAATCGGAGACTCTCCTGAGGGAAGTTATGGCCACTAGAAAGACCACTTTCTGAGAAAGACGATGCAAAGAGACCTCCCTAAGAGGCTCAAAGGGGGGTTTCTGCAAAACTGTGAGAACCAAATTAAGGTCCCAGGGATCCAAGGGCCGCCGGTAAGGCGGAATGACGTGAGACGCGCCTTGCATGAAGGTGCGGACCTGAGCCAAACGAGCTAGACGCCGCTGGAACAGTACTGACAGAGCTGAGACTTGTCCCTTGAGAGAGTTGAGGGACAGTCCTAGCTGCAGACCGGACTGTAGAAAAGACAGAAGAGACGGCAAGGAGAATGGCCAAGGAGGATGGCCGGAAGAGCGACACCAGGACAGGAAAATTTTCCAAGTCCTGTGATAGATCTTGGCGGAGGAAGACTTACGGGCCCGAGTCATAGTGGAGATGACTTCAGGAGGGATACCAGAAGCCGTCAAGATCCAGGACTCAAGAGCCACGCCGTCAATCTGAGAGCCGCTGAATTCTGGCGGAAAAACTGACCTTGTGAGAGAAGGTCTGGACGGTCCGGAAGATGCCACGGCCCCTCTACGGACAGATGGAGCAGGTCTGGGTACCAAGCTCGCCTGGGCCAGTCCGGAGCAATGAGGATGACTCGACGGCCCTCCATTCTGATCTTGCGCAGGACTCTGGGCAAGAGAGCTAGAGGGGGAAACACGTAGGACAGACGAAACTGGGACCAGTCTTGAACCAGAGCATCCGCTGCGAAGGCCTGAGGATCATGGGAGCGAGCCACGTAAACGGGAACTTTGTTGTTGTGACGGGATGCCATTAGGTCCACGTACGGAGTGCCCCATTTGCGGCAGATTGACTGAAAAACTGCAGGGACCACTCGCCACTGTCCACGGTTTGACGGCTGAGATAATCTGCCTCCCAGTTTTCCACGCCTGGAATGTGGACTGCGGATATGGTGGACTTGGAGTCCTCCGCCCATTGAAGGATGCGTTGTACCTTCAACATTGCCAGGCGGCTGCGTGTCCCTCCTTGGTGATTGATGTAGGCAACCGCTGTCGCGTTGTCTGACTGGACTCGGATGTGCTTGCCCGCCAACAGGTGGTGAAAGGTTAGGAGAGCTAGAAGCACAGCTCTGGTTTCCAGCACATTGATTGAAAGGGCTGACTCGGACGGAGTCCAAGTGCCCTGAGCTCTGTGGTGGAGATGTACCGCTCCCCAGCCGGATAGGCTGGCATCCGTGGTGAAAATCATCCAGGACGGAGTCAGGAAGGAGCGCCCTTGGGACAGAGAGAGGGGTCGAAGCCACCACTGAAGAGAGCTCCTGGTCCGTGGCGACAGAGCCACTAACCTCTGTAAGGAGGAAGGCCGCTTGTCCCAACAGCGGAGAATGTCCAGCTGCAGAGGACGCAGATGGAACTGGGCAAAGGGAACCGCCTCCATGGAGGCCACCATCTGACCCAGCACCTGCATCAGGCGCCTGAGGGAATAACGGCGGGGCCTCAGCAGAGAGCGCACCGCCAGTTGGAGGGACTGCTGTTTGACTAAGGGCAACTTCACAAGTGCCTGCAGAGTCTCGAACTGCATCCCTAGGTATGTGAGACTCTGGGTCGGAGTCAGAGTGGATTTGGGAAGATTGACAATCCACCCGAATTGCGCTAGAGTGGCAAGAGTGAGCGAGACACTCCGCTGACAGTCTGCGCTGGATGAAGCCTTGACTAGAAGGTCGTCCAGGTAAAGAATCACTGCCAACCCCTGGAGGTGCAGAACCGCAATCACTGCTGCCATGACCTTGGTGAATACCCGAGGGGTCGTGGCTAACCCGAAGGGGAGAGCCACGAATTGGAAATGTTCCTCTCCGATTGCAAAACGTAGCCAACGCTGGTGTGAAACTGCAATTGGCACATGCAGATATGCATCCCTGATGTCGATGGATGCCAGGAAATCCCCTTGGGTCATTGAGGCAATGACTGATCGCAGAGACTCCATGTGAAAATGCCGCACCTGAACATGCTTGTTGAGAAGCTTGAGATCCAGGATGGGCCGGAAGGAACCGTCCTTTTTGGGGACTAGGAAGAGATTTGAGTAGAAACCACTGAACCGTTCCCGTGCGGGAACCGGCACAAATACTCCGTTGGCCTGCAAGGATGCCATGGCCTGAGAGAAGGCGGCGGCCTTGGAGCAGGGGGGAGTTGACAGAAAAAATCTGTTTGGCGGGCTGGAAGAGAATTCTATCCTGTAGCCGTGGGAGATGATATCCCGCACCCACTGATCGGAGACGTGTTGAAACCACGCGTCGCCAAAGTGGGAGAGCCTGCCACCGTCTAAGGATGCTGCTGGAGCGGGCAGATAGTCACGAGGACGCTGCCTTGGCGGCTGCACCTCCTGCGGTCTTTTGCGGACGCACTTTTGGGCACCAGTTGGATTTCTGGTCCTTGGCTGAGTTAGTGGATGAGGCCGAGGGCTTAGAGGACGTTGGAGGAATGAAAGGAACGAAACCTCGACTGATTCCTGCCCTGGACAGGTTTTCTGGTTTTGGTTTGTGGCATGGAAGTACTCTTCCCGCCAGTAGCTTCCTTAATAATTTCATCCAGTTGTTCACCGAATAGCCTGGACCCAGCAAAAGGGAGCCCAGCAAGGTACTTCTTTGAAGAAGAATCTGCCTTCCACTCTCGAAGCCACAAGATCCTGCGGATAGCGAGGGAATTAGCCGAAGCCACCGCAGTGCGGTGAGAAGCCTCCAGCATGGCAGACATGGCATAGGATGAAAAAGCTGAAGCTTGGGAAGTTAAGGAAACCATTTCGGGCATAGATTCCCTGGAGAGGGAATGCATCTCCTCTAGAGAAGCAGATATGGCTTTGAGAGCCCACACTGCTGCAAAAGTCGGGGAGAACGAGGCCCCTGCCGCTTCATATACAGATTTGGCCAGAAGGTCAATCTGTCGGTCAGTGGAATCCTTAAGAAAAGTGCCATCAGCCACCGATACAACGGTCCGGGCTGAGAGTCTAGACACCGGGGGGGTCTACCTTTGGGGAGTGAGCCCACTCCTTGACCACCTCAGGTGGAAAGGGAAAACGGTCATCAGAACCACGCTTTGGGAAGCGTTTGTCAGGACAGGCCCTGGGCTTGGTCACAGCGGCCTGAAAACTGGAGTGGTTAAAGAACACACTCTTTGCCCTTTTAGGCGAGGTAAACTGGTGCTTTTCTGCCAGAGAGGGTTGTTCCTCTGATACTGGCGGATTGAGATACAGTACGGAATTAATGGACGCAATCAAATTACTAACATCTGAGTCACTTTCGGACAGATCAATGGGGTATATGGAGTTAGCCTCCGAGCCCCCAGTAAAGGCATCCTCCTCGTCCTGCGAGTCAGCTCCTGAATCAGAGCCGCGGGACGAGGAAGGAGAGGGAACCCTGTGTCTCTTCTGAGAAGGACGGGGTCTGGGACCAGATGAATCCTCTGTGAGCTCCGGTCCTGAGAGACCCCTAGCCGCAGAGGCACCCTGAGAAGGGGGCTGATGCATGTTCAGCAAAGTCCTGGACAGATGTCCCATGGAGTCAGCAAAAGACTGGGAGATAGACCTAGAAAAGGCTTCTACCCAAGCCGGGGTTTCAGCCACAGGAGCAGGAGCAGCCTGAGAGACCCCTGGGAGTGAGACTCCAGGCTGAGGCACCGTCAGGTTAGAGCAGGCATCACAATGTGGATAGGTGCTCGATTCAGGCAGTAGGAGCTTACATGCAGTGCATACTGAATACAGCTTTGGAGCCTTGCTCCACGTGTGAGACATGCTGCTGAAGTGGGAGCTCTGCCAGAGAATGACCCCCAGAGATTATATACAGAGGTCCACAACCAGAGGTTGTGGCTTACCAGACCGCTGGAGCGGTGTTGTGTGCCCTCCAGATCCCGAAGCCCAGACCCCAAGCACCTCAGCAGGGATGCTGCAGACCAGCGCTGCAATGACTGATCGCAGGGGGAACGCTGAGAAAATGGCCGCCGGAGCGAAGAGAGGGGGCGGGACTTGCTTAAGGAGCGGGATCTGGAGGGCCATAGAGACCTACAGGGGAGGGGACATACACTGCAGTGAGGAGTGTCCCTCCCCTGTGCAGAACGGCCGCCGGGCGGAGCCGAGCCTGTCCCTCTGCATGAATGACATGCGAGGGCAGAGAAACCGAAACTAGGCCTCCGGCGAAGCCGGGGCCTAAATTTGAGCGGTGCGGCCGGCGCGCAGGCACCATCGGCGCGGTTCTCAGGCGACAGCCAGAGAATCCGCCGGAAATGTCATAAAACACAAACAGCACACTCTCCCACAACAATAAAGTACAGGGACCCCCAAATATAAACGTCTCAGGTACTTAGCTTGCTGAGACGCAGGGTTCCAAGTCCCTGGGGATGAGTGCTCCGGTCCAGCAGGGTCCTGAAGGGCTGCGGATGGAGACCGGTCTCCTGCAAAGCATGGAGAACCGTGCTGGCTCCCAGTTCAAGCCAGAGCCCAGGAGGGATGGTGAAGGAGCGCGGCATGTAAGGCTCCAGCCTTGGAATCAACCTTAACAACACCGCCGACACAGTGGGGTGAGAAGGGACATGCCGGGGGTCCAGACTTGGACCCGCTTTTCTTCAAACTCTTTCCAAAAATCAAAAATCAGATGAGAATGCATGTGTGGATGTATGCCTCCTGAACACAAAGCGATAAACTGGCTAGATCTGGTTCTCCAGGGGGTGTATAAGCTCAGAGGGAGGAGCTACACTTTTAAGTGTAGTACTTTGTGTGTCCTCCGGAGGCAGAAGCTAAACACCCATTGTCTGGGTCTCCCATAGGAACGATAAAGAAAATTAAAATACAGTGAAATGGCTAAAAAATGCAATTTTGCCATCCTTTTTTTAAGTGTCCATTGTGTGATAAAAAAAATAACCTGGCAACATAATCCTCAAGGTCAGTACAACTATAGCAATAGTATACTTAAACATTTTTTGTTTCTTTTTATTTTAGGGATTTAAAAAATGTAGAACTTTGTAAGGCTTGGTATGTTTTTTATATCCAGAGCTTTTATTTTTTTTTATTTAATTTTTTAATTTTATTCATTTATATAGCGCTATTAATTCCACAGCGCTTTACATACACTGGCAACACTATCCCCATTGGGGTTCACAATCTAAATTCCCTATCAGTATGTCTTTGAAGTGTGGGAAGAAACCGGAGTACCCGGAGGAAACCCACACAAACACGGGGAGAACACACAGACTCCTTGCAGATGGTGTCCTTGGTGGGATCTGCACCAAGGACCACAGCGCTGCAAGACTGCAGTGCTAACCACTAAGCCACCGTGCCGCCCTTATTGATACTATTTCGGGATATTATATATTTCGGGACCATAGGCAGCACAGGGGAACGTATGGAATCCATAGGGGGCCATAGGCAGCACAGGGGAACGTGTGCAATCCATAGGGGGCCATAGGCAGCACAGGGAACGTGTACAATCCATAGGGGGCCATAGGCAGCACAGGGGAACGTGTGCCAGTACAAGGGGGCTATATTCAATATAAGGGAGCCATATCCAGATTAATGGGGCTAATTTTAGGATGGGGGGCTATGAGGGAAATATACCCTATATGATTTGTTAGACGGACACTGGCATTATAAGATGGACCCCATTTAACATTAAAAAAAAAAAAATTCTCTTTTCCTTCACCAAATTTGGGGGTGCGTCTAATAATAATAATAATAATAATAATAATAATAATAATATTATATATATATATATATATATATATATATATATATATATATATATATATATATATATATATATATATAATGTTGAATTTTTTTATTGCATTATTTGGTGGGGAATGTGACACTTGAAAAACATGAATTCTAGAGTTAGGCTAGGTTCGCACACTGCGTCTTTTTGACGCTGCGTTTTTGTGCAATTTTGGCCACTAAAAACGCACAAAAACGCACCTGCGTCGAAAAAAACGCATCAAAAAACGCATGCGTTTTTGCCGCGATTTGGTGCGTTTTTGGCTGCGTTTTGCTGCGTTTTTGATCTCTGCGTATTGCTGCGTTTTTCAAATGCATTGCATGGGCGGAAAACGCAGAAAAACGCAGGAAAGAACTGACATGTCCATTTTTTTTTTTTAACTCAAAAACGCAGGTAAAAAAAAACAGATGTGTGCGGACAGCAAAAATGAAAACTCATAGCCTTTGCTGGGGAAGCAAAGTCCTGCAGTTTTGAGGCCAAAAACGCACCCGAAAAACGCGCAAAAACGCCGCAAAAAACGCACTGTGCGCACATAGCCTTACACATTTTATTTTACCATTCACCGGATGGGATATATATTTTTACATTTAATTAGTTTGGTCAATTACACACTCAGCAATAGCAAATCTTATTCTTTTTAATTTTGCTATTTAAGTTTGGGTAAAAGATTTTTAATTATTATTTTTTCTTCATTTTTTACTAGTCTACTCAAAAGGATATGAACCTGCAATCTATTGATTGCCTTTACAATATTGATCACTAAATAATATTATAAAATTACAGGTCTCCTATGAAGAATAATACCATGGCAGAGAGGAGACTCCAGAAAGTCCCTGGATGCACCGAACAGCACCCCATAATCGCTGACTGATGCCGTCTTGGAGGCTTGTATAAGCCACTGTCACACTACCCAGTGACATTTAAAGGTTAAACTAATGCAATCAGTTCTAGGTCCGATTGGATCAGTAACTCTCAGATGCCGGCAATGTAATACAGCCAGCACCCACTTTTTACAGGGCAGGCTCAGCTCCTGAGTCAGCTGCATGCAGAACGAACACAATATGGCCATACATGTACTGACGCCATCGCTAAGAGATTAAACTTGATGGGAGAGGTTCTCAAAGTTGTTCTGGGGCTGTTAATTATATTCTTTTATATAATTATAAACTATGTTGTTACAATTTTGGAGCAAACTTTGGGAAATCCTTTTCTTCCTTCAGCATGACAAACGTTTCTCGTGAATTGGAACACAAACCTATTAACAGTATTGTTATGTGCTGTCATATAAGTGTGCAATGATTTTATGGTCTGGTAAGGGGCACGTTACATACCTGACAACTACTGTACATTTTACAATGCTTACCTTTAACTCCATGACTGGATCCTTTCGAACAAAGGCATCAGCAATGTCCACTCCACCAACAGGTTTCAGATGAGCTGGACGCGCAGACCGTGCCATATCCAACTGTTCAGAAAGTTCTTTCACCAATGTTGCTATTGAATACAACAGAGAAAAAAATCCTCCCAAAATCAGTAAGAAAATGAAATAAGATTAAAGTGAACATGTCACCTGATTAAGTCATAATACTAATAACAAATAAATGGTCTGCACTCAGGCTGAGTTGAGGATGGTGCAAGTGAAAATGGGGTAATACCCGAAAGTCATGTATGAATAAATTCACTGCACTCACTGTACACTTGAATTCTCCAGCAACGGTGCGGCTGCACTTGCACATCTTATCTCTAAGGCACCTTTTTCAATTGTCTTAGTGCTTCAGTGCACTATATTCCTCACCTTATACAGTCACCTATCAGACAGCGACTTGATAAAGACCCGGTGGGTCGAAACGTCGTTGGATATTTTTTCTTTTCCACGTTTCATTAAAAATTATTTCACGTTCAATAACGAGTGCAGTGAATTTATTCATACATAAGTCATAATACTATCAGACTTTAGTAATTAAATTCCAAGGGCAAGGGAGTACATTCAGCCTACCATAGCCATGTGATCCAAACCACCTAGGGTGCACGGATGAAGAAAAGGGGCGGTCCACCCCTGCAGAGGTCAATCTAAATAAGAGTAAGTGGTAATCCAGCACCCGTAGTCCAGTCTTCAGTGAAAATTAAGACACCCTTTATTCACAAAACATGTTAAAAACATACATGTTTAAAATCAGAACTGCCTTACGCGTTTCAGGTCATAGAGACCCTTACTCATAGGTAGTACATATACAAATAAAAACACAATATATAATGCTGAAGACAGGAAATGATGAACACATGGAACACATGGATTAGGATACGCAATGCAAAATTAACCCATTCTAGAACAAGCAACTGAGTTTGATAACAAGAACGTGATAAGATACAAAACGCAGCTATGAATACGATTAATTATCAGAAATATCAAAATTATTCTACAACCACCATGGTGGTTGCATAATAATTTATGATAATTAATTTCATTCATGCCTGTGTTTTGTATCTTATCACGTTCTTGTTATCAAACTCAGTTGCTTGTTCTAGAATGGGTTAATTTTGCATTGCGTATCCTAATCCATGTGTTCCATGTGTTCATCATTTCATGTTTTGTGAATAAAGGATGTCTGAATTTTCACTGAAGACTGGACTACGGGTGCTGGATTACTGCTTACTGTTATTTAGATTGACTTTAGTAATTAAATACTGCCTCTGCCAAAATACTACTAGACCATAGTAGTCATACCGTGTTTCCACTAAAATAAGATTGTGTCATATAACATTTTGTGCCCATTAATGCAAAATGAATATTCACCCCTTCCCCTGCAAACCCCTCTGTGCTGGCATCAGTGATTGGGTGCAGTCAGACTGCCGTGATACTTGCCTGAGGATCACATTGCAATCTTCTGACTGGTCATCTGCTCTCCTGACCTGAGCGTGACAGCATATATTTCTATGCAGCTGATGCCATGACAGAGGGGTGGGCAGGGGAAAGGGTGAATATTAATTCTGCATAAATGGTTGAGTAATATGGAAAAATGAATATTCATCCCTTTCCCCTGCTCACACCTTTGTACTGGCATCAGCTGCATAGAAATACATGCTGTCATGCTCAGGTCAGGAGAGCAGCCGGCCAGTCAGAGGCTTGCGATGCGGTCCTCGGGCAATTAATAGGGTAGTTTGACTGGACGCAATCAATGATGCCGTGCAGAGGGTAGGCCGGGAATGTGATGAATATTAATTTTGCATTAGCGGGTGAGAAATATGGCAGTCTGACTGCACTAAATCACTGGGCAACTATAAATTTTCCTGGGCCTACAGCAACACAACAAGGCAACATACAGCAATAAAAGTTCCATATTCTGAAAGGGCTGCCCAAGCCCAATTTCAGGATTCTAATGTATTAGTATGGTACGCAAAAATGAACCGCAACTAGAACTCCTTTTTGGCGTAGGGATTATATTTTAAGCATACTCCAATAAGCCTGAAAAATCCTGCTAGGGCTTATTTTTGGGGAAACAAGGTATTACTGCCAGAACAGATTAATCATAGTACTGCCTAACTATTGTAGCCATAATACTATCAGACCATAGTAGTGGCCATGTTAGCAGACCATAGTAGTGGCCATGTTAGCAGACCAAAGTAGTGGCCATGTTAGCAGACCATAGTAGTGGCCATGTTAGCAGACCAAAGTAGTGGCCATGTTAGCAGATCATAGTAGTGGTCATGTTAGCAGATTATAGTAGTGGCCATGTTAGCAGATCATAGTAGTGGTCATGTTAGCAGATTATAGTAGTGGCCATGTTAGCAGATCATAGTAGTGGCCATGTTAGCAGATCATAGTAGTGGCCATGTTAGCAGATCATAGTAGTGGTCATGTAAGCAGATCATAGTAGTGGCCATGTTAGCAGACCAAAGTAGTGGCCATGTTAGCAGACCATAGTAGTGGCCATGTTAGCAGACCAAAGTAGTGGCCATGTTAGCAGATCATAGTAGTGGTCATGTTAGCAGATTATAGTAGTGGCCATGTTAGCAGATCATAGTAGTGGTCATGTTAGCAGATTATAGTAGTGGCCATGTTAGCAGATCATAGTAGTGGCCATGTTAGCAGATCATAGTAGTGGTCATGTAAGCAGATCATAGTAGTGGTCATGTTAGCAGATTATAGTAGTGGCCATGTTAGCAGATCATAGTAGTGGTCATGTTAGCAGATTATAGTAGTGGCCATGTTAGCAGATCATAGTAGTGGTCATGTTAGCAGACCATAGTAGTGATGTTAGCAGACCATAGTAGTCATATTACTGCTAGAACAAATGAGTAATAATACTGCCAGACCAAAGTAGTCATACCAGCAGGTCACAGTAGTCATAATACTGGTAGACCATGTAGTCTTAATTTAATTACAAGGTAGCTATGAAGGATAGAAAATTAATGATCTGATCGATTGCTATGGGCAATAGTGACCCTTTCTGTCAGCACTACCACTAATGCACAAGGCACACTGTATTCATGTCTAGTTAGTCCCTGGACATATAAAGATTGATTCATACAGAAAAGGGTAATGTAATTCTGAATGGACATTAAAAATCTACATCTAAGCTATATGGCTAAGCAGTGCTAACCTCTGGCTGGTTTGGCTGGAGCTGGCTTCTGGGCTGGTGGTGGTTTTATCTCCTCCAGCACACTGCCATCCGACTCGCTTTCAGTTGTAGCAAAGCCAACACCGACTTTCCCACTAAACGAAGATTTCACTTTGAACGAATCCTGACGTTTGTGATGCCACCCAGACTCATCCTGCAAGTCTGACTCGTCCTCAGAGCTGAATGGAGGTGTCCTAAAATGAAGAGGTTACAGCTCTCTCAATAAGACAATGTTCACACGAGGCAGAAGTAGAGCTATTTTCATGCCGCTTGTTGGTTCTAACACTGCATCTCTGGACATTAGTTAAAAATCTAATTCTACACCTGCCTTCAAACACCCAAGAATGCAGCCATCATCTCACTCGTCTCCTGGATTGACATTTACACATATTTTACCTCCGCTCACAGAATCGAGACTTCCATTAGTATGGGGGCTACAGTACATAACTGGTGTTTTACAGTGCCAAAGTGATCCTGTTGAGACCACTAAAGGCTTTGGGAGGACATTAAGGGGCCAAATCATCAAGACATTTTCGCCAGGATTATCTTGGAAAATAACTTAAGATGCAATAAAATTTTGGTGCAACTCAAAATCGTACAACATTTTTGAAACTTACAGTATGTTTTTATGCCAGTACCGGACAGCTCCGTCACCTTTTTGAAAATAGGGCAGAGCACAAGTAAGATGGGGCATGGACAAGCGGAGGAAATCCACCATAATTTACACCATAAAAGTGGCGTGAATTACCGCAGAAACAAACTCCTTTCCTGGATATTTCTGTGCACGGCAGTTGAAAAATGGGCCAAATTCATCCTCTTAATGAGTTTGGTGCATCTTATGTCTGCACAGACAACATGGAGACTGGCATGCAAAATGCTTTTCTTGATAAATCAGGGCCTAAGAGAAATATAAACAATGACAAGACATAATTGCTCCTAAGCCATATCTGAATGGTTCACTGAGAACTCTTCACTTCAACTGAGTAAGGATGTAACCAATTTTTTTTGTTTTTGGCTCAAATTTTGACATCTATTATTTTTTTCTGTTAGCACAGCTGTATACAAAAATGGCTTCATTTAACTTATATTTATACCGTTGTTGTGAAGACAGTGTGCTAAGGGTTAACTCCAAACTGATGTAATGTAGCACAGCTGGGAAGGTGAGGGTTAAATCCTTCCTTTGCATGTATTGATTGGGAATGCATCAGAAATGTTTTGTATAGAAGAGATCTCTCTGGGAGGGAGCTGCAGGTGACAACCGGGACAGAAAGTTTGTCCGAATAGGCTCACAGAGAGAGGGAGTGTCTGAGGGAGCTGCATGTGGCGGCTGAGATCGAGTCTGTCTGAATCAAGTCTTGGGAAAAGGGAGTCTCTGAGGGAGCTGCATCTGGTGGTTGAGACCGAGTCTGCCCGAGTGGAGTCTTGGGAAAGGGAGTCTGAGAGGGAGCTGCATGTGGTGGTTGAGACCGAGTCTGTCCGAGTGGAGACTTGTTGAAAGGGAGTCTCTGAGGGAGCTGCATGTGGTGGTTGAGACCGAGTCTGTCCGAGTGGAGTCTTGGGGAAAGGGAGTCTCTGAGGAAGCTGCATGTGGTGGTTGAGACCGAGTCTGCCCGAGTGGAGTTTTGGGGAAAGGGAGTCTGTAAGGGAGCTGCATTTGGTGGCTGAGATCGAGTCTGTCTGAATCAAGTCTTGGGGAAAGGGAGTTTCTGAGGGAGCTGCATGTGCTGGTGGAGACCAAGTCTTGGGGAAAGGGAGTCTCTGAGGGAGCTGCATGTGGTTGTTGAGACCGAGTCTGTTCGAGTGGAGTCTTGAGGAAAGGGAGTCTGTGAGGGAGCTGCATGTGGTGGTTGAGACCGAGTCTGACTGAGTGGAGACTGCAAGAGCTAGTTTAGGAGCTGAAGAAGTATTCTGCTGACCAAAGGAAAAAAAGGGAATTTTGTTTACTTACCGTAAATTCCTTTTCTTCTAGCTCCTATTGGGAGACCCAGACAATTGGGTGTATAGCTTCTGCCTCTGGAGGCCACACAAAGTATTACACTTTAAAAAGTGTAACCCCTCCCCTCTGCCTATACACCCTCCCGTGGACCACGGGCTCCTCAGTTTTGGTGCAAAAGCAGGAAGGAGAAAACTTATAAATTGGTCTAGGGTAAATTCAATCCGAAGGATGTTCGGAGAACTGAAGACCATGAACCAAAAGAACAATTCAACATCAACAACATGTGTACACAAAAGAACAACCAGCCCAAAGGGCACAGGGGTGGGTGCTGGGTCTCCCAATAGGAGCTAGAAGAAAAGGAATTTACGGTAAGTAAACAAAATTCCCTTTTTCTTTGTCGCTCCATTGGGAGACCAAGACAATTGGGACGTCCAAGAGCAGTCCCTGGGTGGGTAAAAGAATACCTCAATAAAAAGAGCCGAAAACGGCCCCCTCTTACAGGTGGGCAACCGCCGCCTGAAGGACTCGCCTACCTAGACTGGCGTCTGCCGAAGCATAGGCATGCACTTGATAGTGCTTCGTGAAAGTGTGCAGACTAGACCACGTAGCTGCCTGACACACCTGCTGAGCCGTCGCCCGGTGCCGCAATGCCCAGGACGCACCTACGGCTCTGGTAGAATGGGCTTTCAGCCCTGAAGGGAGCGGAAGCCCAGAAGAACGGTAGGCCTCGAGAATCGGTTCCTTGATCCACCGAGCCAAGGTTGACTTGGAGGCCTGAGAGCCCTTACGCTGGCCAGCGACAAGGACAAAGAGCGCATCTGAACGGCGCAGGGGCGCGGTGCGAGACACGTAGAACCGGAGTGCTCTCACTAGATCCAAAGAGTGCAAATCCTTTTCACACTGGTGAATTGGATTAGGGCAAAAGGAAGGCAAGGAGATATCCTGATTTAGATGAAAAGGGGATACCACCTTAGGGAGAAATTCCGGGACAGGACGCAGAACCACCTTATCCTGGTGGAAAACCAGGAAGGGGGCTTTGCATGACAGCGCTGCAAGCTCAGACACTCTACGAAGTGATGTGACTGCCACCAGGAAGGCCACCTTCTGCGAAAGACGGGAGAGATATCCCGCAGCGGCTCAAAAGGCGGCTTTTGAAGAGCCGTCAGAACCCTGTTAAGATCACAAGGTTCCAACGGACGTTTGTAAGGTGGGACCATGTGGCAGACCCCCTGCAGGAACGTGCGGACCTGCGGAAGCCTGGCTAGACACTTTTGAAAAAACACGAAAAGCGCCGATACTTGGCCCTTGAGAGAGCCGAGGGACAAACCCTTGTCCATTCCAGATTGAAGGAATGAAAGGAATGTGGGTAAGGCAAACGGCCATGGAGGAAAACCGTTATCCGCGCACCAGGATAGCAAGATTTGCCAAGACCTGTAATAGATCTTGGCGGACGTTGGCTTCCTGGCTTGTCTCATGGTGGCAATGACATCCTGAGATAACCCTGAAGACGCTAGGAGCCAGGACTCAATGGCCACACAGTCAGGTTGAGGGCCACAGAATTCAGATGGAAAAACGGGTCTTGTGACAGCAAGTCTGGGCGGTCTGGAAGTGTCCATGGTTGACCCACCGTGAGATGCCACAGATCCGGATACCACGACCGCCTCGGCCAGTCTGGAGCGACGAGAATGGCGCGACGGCAGTCGGACCTGATCTTGCGAAGTACCCTGGGCAGCATCGCCAGAGGGTGAAACACATAAGGCAGTCGAAACTGCGACCAATCCTGGACTAAAGCGTCCGCTGCCAGAGCTCTGTGATCCTGAGACCGTGCCATGAAGGCCGGGACCTTGTTGTTGTGTCGTGACGCCATGAGATCTACATCCGGCGTTCCCCAGCGGCGACAGATCTCTCGAAACACGTCTGGGTGTAGAGACCATTCCCCCGCGTCCATGCCCTGACGACTGAGAAAATCTGCTTCC
Organism: Anomaloglossus baeobatrachus; assembly: GCF_048569485.1. Lineage (NCBI taxonomy): Eukaryota > Metazoa > Chordata > Amphibia > Anura > Aromobatidae > Anomaloglossus > Anomaloglossus baeobatrachus. Next base: position 570,365,282 of record NC_134354.1, on the reverse strand, counting down.
CAGTTTTCTACGCCCGGGATGTGAACTGCGGAGATGGTGAAGCCTGTGTCTTCCACCCACTGCAGAATCCGCCGGACTTCCTGGAAGGCTTGACGACTGCGAGTGCCGCCTTGGTGGTTGATGTAGGCGACGGCAGTGGCGTTGTCCGACTAAATTCGGATCTGCCTGCCCTCCAGCCACCGATGGAAAGCCAATAGGGCTAGATAAACTGCCCTTATCTCCAGGAGATTGATCTGAAGGGACGATTCTATCTGAGTCCAGGTTCCTTGAGCCCTGTGGTGGAGAAAAACCGCTCCCCAACCTGACAGGCTCGCGTCCGTGGTGACCACGGCCCAGGTTGGAGGTAGAAAGGATTTTCCCTGAGACAGAGACGTGGGTAGGAGCCACCACTGAAGTGATGTTTTGGTTGCAAGGGAAAGAGAGATGTCCTTGTCGAGGGAAGCCACACTCTTGTCCCATTTGCGAAGAATGTCCCATTGGAGTGGTCGTAGATGGAATTGCGCGAACGGCACTGCCTCCATAGCTGCAACCATCTTCCCCAGGAAGTGCATGAGGAGCCTTAATGGGTGTGACTGACTCCGAAGAAGAGATTGCACCCCCGCCTGCAGAGAAAGCTGTTTGTCCCGCGGTAGCTTGACTAACGCTGGCTGGGTATGAAACTCCATCCCGAGGTAAGTCAGTGATTGGGTCGGTGTCAACTTGGATTTCGGAAAATTGATGATCCACCCAAACTGCTGGAGAGTCGCCCGAGTGACGGTAAGCCTTTGTTGACACGTCACCCGAGAAGGGGCCCTGACTAGGAGATCGTCTAAGTAGGGGATCACCGAGTGGCCCTGAGAGTGCAGGACCGCCACGACAGATGCCATGACTTTGGTGAAAATCCGTGGGGCTGTCGCCAGGCCGAAAGGCAATGCCACGAACTGGAGGTGTTCGTCCCCGATGGCAAAACGCAGGAAACGTTGATGTTCGGGTGCGATCGGCACATGGAGATAAGCATCCTTGATGTCGATCGATGCTAGGAACTCTCCTTGTGACATCGAGGCGATGACCGAGCGGAGAGATTCCATCCGAAACCGTCTGGTTCTCACATGTCTGTTGAGTAACTTGAGGTCCAGAACGGGACGGAATGACCCGTCCTTTTTTGGCACCACGAACAAGTTGGAGTAAAATCCGCGACAACGTTCCTGAAGGGGAACGGGAATCACAACTCCTTCGATCTTTAGAGAGTCCACTGCCTGAAAAAGTGCGTCGGCCTGTGCGGGGGGTGGGGAGGTTCTGAAGAAACGAGCCGTAGGTCAGGAGCTGAACTCTATCCTGTAACCATGAGACAAAATGTCTCTCACCCATCGGTCTTGAACATGTGGCCACCAGGCGTCACCAAAGCGGGAGAGCCTGCCACCGACCGAGGATGTGGCTAGATGAGGCCGAGAGTCATGAGGAGGCCGTCTTGGAGGCAGTGCCTCCTGCGGCCTTTTGGGGGCGTGACTTGGACCGCCACGCATAGGAGTTCCTCTGGCCTTTCTCCGGCCGGTTGGACGAAGAGGATTGGGGCTTGGCGGAGGGACGAAAGGACCGAAACCTCGATTGGATTTTTCTCTGCTGAGGTCTCTTAGGTTTGGATTGGGGTAAGGAGGAGTCCTTACCCAAGGATTCCTTAATAATCTCATCCAATCGTTCGCCAAATAAACGGTCGCCAGAAAAAGGCAAACCAGTTAAGAACCTTTTGGAAGCAGAGTCTGCTTTCCATTCGCGCAGTCACATGGCCCTGCGGACTGCCACGGAGTTAGCAGATGCTACAGCCGTACGGCTAGTGGAGTCCAGGACGGCGTTCATAGCGTAGGACGAAAAAGCTGATGCCTGAGAGGTCAAGGAAGAAACATGCGGAGCAGAATTCCGTGTGACAGCATTAATCTCAGTCAGACAAGCCGAGATTGCTTGGAGAGCCCACACAGCCGCAAAGGCCGGGGCAAAAGACGCGCCCGTGGCCTCATAGATAGACTTCACCAAGAGCTCTATCTGTCTGTCAGTGGCATCCTTCAGGGATGAGCCATCGGCAACAGACACAACGGACCTAGCAGCCAATCTAGAGACTGGAGGATCCACCTTGGGAGAGTGTGCCCAGCCCTTAACGACTTCAGGTGGAAAGGGATAACGAGTGTCAGTGTGCTGTTTAGCAAAGCGCTTGTCCGGGACCGCTCTGGGCTTCTGGACAGCGTCCCTGAAGTTAGAGTGATCAAAAAACGTATTGTGAGTACGTTTGGGGAAACGAAATTGGTGTTTCTCCTGCTGAGAAGCCGACTCTTCTACAGGAGGAGGCGGGGGTGAGAGATCCAACACCTGGTTGATGGACGAGATAAGATTATTAACTAATGCGTCCCCCTCAGGTGTATCAAGGTTAAGGGCGAAGTCAGGGTCAGAGCCCTGAGCTCCCACGTCCGCCTCGTCTTCCTGAGAGTCCTCAAGCTGAGATCCAGAGCAGCGTGAGGAAGCCGGGGAAGAGTCCCAGCGAGGCCGCTTAGCCGGTCTGGGACTGCGGTCCGGGCAGGAGTCCTCCACCTGGGACCTAGGGGCTAACCTTGGAGCGCGCTGCGGCGCGGACCGAGAAGGGCCTGGAGGAGACAAGCTAACAGGGGCCGGAGCCTGTGAAGGGCCCGGTCTGGACTGCAATGCCTCAAGGATCTTAGATGACCATTTGTCCATAGACTGTGCAATGGATTGAGAAAATGACTGAGAGAGTTTCTCAGCGAAAGAGGCCAAGGCCGGTGACTCTGTCCCTGCAGCCTGCTCAGGGGGAGCAGGGGGATCTACATGAGCCGAGGGGCCCACAAGTGCCCTAGGCTCCAGCTGAGCAAGCGTGGCAGGAGTTGAGCATTGATCACAGTGAGGGTAGGTGGACCCCGCAGGCAACATAGCCCCACAAGAGGTACAGGCTGCGAAAAAAATCTGTGCCTTAGTAGCTTTGCTCCTTGTGGACGACATGCTGTTGTCTCTTAGGAGAGTGACCACTGAGGGTATATGGGAAAAGGGTATACAGCCTGTTCGAACCGATATATATATATCTATTATATATATGTATGTATCTATTCCGGCACCCTAGGGGGACCAGCACCGGGTGACCGGTGTGGCTTACCGACCGCTAACGAGCGGAGTGTGTCCTCCAGATTCCCTGTCCTGGATCCCCCGGAGCTGCAGAGCTTTGTCACTGAGAAGCATCCACCGGCAGAATGCCAAAAATGGCCGCCGGCGCTCTCAGGGGAGGAGTGGGGCCGAGGGCGGCGCCAGGAAAGAGCGGGAATCTGGGGTCCCCACAGTGGTCAATGAGGGGGGAGGGAGACATGCAAGATGCTCCAGCCCTCACATCCGACGTCATGTCGGTAATCCCGCCCTTCCCCCTGACAGGCAGGCCCGGGGGCGGGATTTTTCACAACTAGGCCGCGGCGAAGCCGGGGACTAAATTTGAGACCGCGCCCGACAAGCAGGCACGGTCGGCGCGGAAGTCCGCTGAAAAGACAACGGATTGAACTACCGCGGCTTCCGGGAAGAAGGTGCGACCCTCCCTGTACAGTCCCCCCCCATGGGGACACAGAGTACCTTCACGTTGCAGGGCCCGGTCCCTGGGGTTGAAAGAGGCTCCGGTCCGACAGGTTCCACCAGGGGCTGCGTATGGAGCACGGTCCCAGCAAATGGATGACCGCTCAGGATCCCACTTCTCCCAGAGCCGCATAAGGGATGGTGAAGGAGACGGCATGTGGCTCCAGCCTCTGTACCCACAATGGGTACCTCAACCTTAACAGCACCGCCGACATAGTGGGGTGAGAAGGGAACATGCCGGGGGCCCCATCGGGGTCCTCTTTTCTTCCATCCGACATAACTATGTTATGAGAATGCATGAGTGGATGTGTGCCTCCTTCCACACAAAGCATAAAACTGAGGAGCCCGTGGTCAGTGTAATACTTTGTGTGGCCTCCAGAGGCAGAAGCTATACACCCAATTGTCTGGGTCTCCCAATGGAGCGACAAAGAAACATAAGTTTAATGTTGGACAGTTGGTCCACAGTCAGAGCAGTCTTGGAACTGGAAAGAAGCCAGCAAATGTGGAGCATACTGGCTATAATGTGGAGCCTGACCTTCTGATTAAGAGAAACTTATTATTATTACTGATTAAGAGACACTTATGATCCTGCAGTGTGAGCTGGACGTTTATCTGTTGGACACTTATCTGCTGGATATTTACGGTTGAGTCTACATATACCTGGACGTGGACTGATATTTTGAAAGGCTGTGTTTGATTGTCATTTTTTTAGCCAGAAGTTTATGCAGTTTTAATAAACTTCCCTGTTTGACCATGGAACCCTGTGCTTGTGTTAATGATACCAGCCGTGTATATATTTCATATACAGTTGTTTTTGCTCTAGTTCAACATGTGTCACATGATATGTAAAGGGGTTATCTGGGGCATTTCTTTTGTATGAGCCTAAGCACTTTTGGAAGTTAGTTGGCAACTACCTGCCTGTTCTTCCATGCAACAATCTGTCAGCTCAGAGCGGTCACAGACCGATCCCGGCAGTGATTCTATTCCCTGTGGCTTCAAAGTTGAGCAGTTTCTTCTCTTCCACTTTGATGTCGACTGGGGGAGGGGGGTCACTACTGATGACAACGCTGACGCCCAATTGACAGAGCAGCGCAGAAGTGAAATAACTATACAGAAAAGACTTCAGCTTCTCATTCCTGCTCCAATGCACCTTGAGCTTTAGTTATAACACTGATAAAACTGCCACAAAAATTGCGCTGCCCCCCCCACAAAACTGTGTGTGAAATCAGCCCAATGGCTGTATTTACCCTATGTCCCATAGGCTCCTATGAAAACGGTATGAAGTATACATATTTTCAGCAGCATCTTGTGACTGGTTTATCCGACATACCAAATATGAATGAAAGTAGTATATACACAACTAAAAAATACTTACGTAATACTTGATGGCTTTTTCACAATCGCTTCCTTTGAGGATACAAGCTTAATTCTTGAAAAAGATAAAAGACATTAAACTTTATTAAGTAATGCTCCGCAAACAGTTGCACATGTTGTGAATGCAGCTCTGAGGTCAGGTCGATGCAATTTATTGTCATTTAGTAAAAATGCTAGTCATTGTACAGACTGAGAACACGTCACTAGCAGTATCACAGGCTTACAGATTCTGGCACTGACCTAATGTATAATTTATATAGCATACGGCATCACTTATTCAGAATAGACCTTACTGACAGCTACTACAAAAGTGCCTCAGTCGGTTGAGAAAACCCTCAATGCATTTACCAATAACTACAGGAATCAGTGGTGACGGTCACAAAGTGTACTTTTACATGGTGACCATTATATTAAAGGGGTTTTCCACCACATGGACAACCGCTTTATAAATGAAGATGTCCCCTTGCAAAATAAAAATAAACTATACTCAAGTCTTGCACCAGCGCTGTTCCAGCTTTGTTGGCTCAAAGTCTCCAATGACATTCGCATGCCACGTGAGCCATCTATGAGGCTGCTGCGCCCTCACATCTTCTACTTGTCCGAGGTTTATCTAAAGGAACTAAAAACTCAGCAGCCCAATAGTGGTCGCTGATTGGCTGCAGGGCTCATGTAGCATTACAATGTTACGGGAGCCCTGAAAGTCCCAGTGCCGGTAAATCTGGAATAGCTCTGGTCTGTGAGGTGACTAAAGGCCCCTTTACACACTGAGACTTTCAGAGATCCCACCAGCGATCCCAACCTGCCCGGGATCGCTACAAAGTCTCTGGTGAGTCACTGGTGAGCTGTCAAACAGGCAAACCTGGCCAACGACGCAACAGCGATCCGGACCTGCAGAACGACCTAGCTAGTCATTGGGGACGTTGTAAAGCAGCTTTTTGAAAGGGAAGTCGCTAACAAAGTCGCTGTAAAGGCCCCTTTACACACTGAAACTTTCTAGCGATGCATGCTGCACAGCGGGAAACAAAGGACCAAAGAATGGTCCTGAACGATTTGTAGCGATCAGCAACTTCACAGCAGGGGCCAGGTCGCTGATGTGTTTCACACACTGCAATGTCGCTGGGGAGGTCGCTATTACGTCACAAAACCGGTGACGTTACAGAGATGTTGTTTGCGATGTTGCAGTGTGTAAAGCCACCTTAAATGTTATTTTTTTGTCATGCGAGCATTGTTTGTAGTCACTTAGTAGCTCCAAAAAGGCAGCCACAAAGAGGCTCAGCAGAAGCTACTCTATTTCCCAGAACCTGGAGGTTGCTGTGGCCTTCACCCTTTAACCTCTGTACAGTGATCTGGACTTACACAGGGGTCGTTGGGGGAAGGCCCCCAGAGTTAGCTGCTATTTAGTGGCGCAAGCTGGCAAGGAGGATAGGCAAGAAGCAGGGTCAGATCCAGGAGGTACAGAAAGGTAAAATATTGCCAGGAAGGAGAAAGGTCAATAAACTAGCCAAAGATAGGGAAAAGGATAAACCAGAATGAACCACCAGATGCACAGACCACAGGTAAAGCCAGGAAGCACAAATACTGACTGAAAGTGAGAACTGGCTCTCAGGGGTTTATATTTGTACAGCCCACCTAGTGCTGACCGCAGATAGAAACCCAAACTAAGAGGTTTAACCGCATAACTTCAGGACTGGTCAGAAGCGCAAATCCCGGGAATAATATAGGATTGATGCTTTTAAGCATCACCAGCAACAAAGGCACTGCGCCTCCTTGCGGCCACAGCAGATCCCAACGCAAATGTTACAGTTTTATTTTATAGTGGGGACAAATTTATTAAAAAAGGAGTTGTCCAGGTAATGGAAAACCTCTTTAAATTCAATTTATGCCTCAATAATAAGAGAATGTGTATGTCTTTATTAACACATATGGATAGGGATTGTCCAGGTACATAACCTCTTTAAGTACAAGAATATTGAAGAATTTCTTTCCACAACTAGAGGCTCTGCAAGCTCCAAAAACCATGTGTAGATTCCTTAAAAATGTGGTGCCAGCTAAAGAAACTCCCAAATGAATGACAGTAAAACACATGAACTACATATAAAACATGCTAGCTTCCTGGTTTCCTGAAAGAATGAGCCACCTAGGCCCGGGAACTAATTTTTCAAATATTCTAAAAGTTGTCCTATAAATTGAACAAGACTGAACATTTATCTGTTTAATATCTTACTTTGGGGTGGAACTAACTACAGGGATGGGATATCCTGTTTCAGCATGTAATTCTTCCTGTGAAGACTTCAGTATTGATTTTCTGGATCTCACCGGTCTAGGTAATGAAGAAGAGGAAGCAGTTCCTAAAGTAGATGACTTAAATGTGGAAAAAACTGAAAAAAAAAAAAAAAAGTTAAATATTACAGGGAAAGCTTATAGCAAGAATACAGAAAGACAATTACTGTAATCATTATGCAGATGGAACCATTACCAGAATGAAGGCTGCCTCTTACAGCAGTCTCTGTGATGCAAGCAACAAAGGATGAGAGTGTTTGGTGACGGGAAGCATTTCTAAATAAAATTGTGTATATACACTACTCACAAAAAATTAGGGATACTTGCCTTTTCGCTGAAATTTCAGGATGATCCTAAAATGCACTTTAACCTTTTCAGGTAAACGTAATGTGACGTTCTCTAAACTTTTGAATGCTCATATCCAACTATTCAATTTTCCAGCACTTTTTACACAATTTGCTATTCCATAACAAGGAGCTTAATTACAAAATTCACAACAGGTGTTTGATCCGTGAATCACCCAATATATTTTGTAGTTCAATTAGAATTGGTATAGTCCTCCTCATCATGCTGTTCACATTTTGACATCAGGAGACTACAATGACACCTAACAACTGGTCAACAGTACCTTGCCATTGTGAGGCTTCAAGCAGGATGTTCTCAAACAGAAGTGGCCACTGAGCTTAGAGTGTCATCAGCAGTTTGCTACAGAGATACTGGAAAAGTCACAGTAAGGTATAGAAGTGGACGTCCATTGGCCACATCCCACACTGATGACACCTTCATTGTGAGCAATGCCCTTCGGAACCGGATGATGGATACCACACAAGTCCAAGCACATTTAAGGGAGGTGAGAAGCACACAAGTGTCATTTGAAACCATTACCATGTGGTCTGCATACTAGACGACCTGCAAGGTACTGGACCACACCACCAAACACGGGCATCATCATCTTGCTGGATGACGGAGCTGTGGGCCTCAGTTGTCTTCACTGACGAAAGTCGATTCACTCTCAGCAGAAATTATTGCCGCCACCGATGTTGGAGACGTCAAGGAGAGCACTATGTATCCGCCATGCCTCAGCAGACAATAATTCGACTTGTGAATATTATGAGACGTCGTGGTAAAGCTGTAATTAATGCTCAAGGCCACATGGCAAATTATTGAGACAGTGACATATCCCTAACTTTTTTGGGAGTGACATATCCCTAACTTTTTTTGTGAGAACTGTATAAAGGCAATTCGTAGACATGCCAAGGATTCCAGGCCAGAGATATTATGACCCTGTACATTAGATGGGATATGTGAGTGTACACCCCTGGTACTGGGTATGACTTACCATCAGTAAAGACCAGAGAGCTGGGGTTAACTTTCAAAGATGTTGTTGATGCTCGTTCTTCCACCTTTTGGTTTACAAGTTTGATAAGACTTTGCCGGAATTGTGGAATTTCTGGTATTAATTTCTCTTTTTCTTCTCTGAAAGTTTCCACGGAGTCAAAAATTCTATTAAAATGCTCACTTGGGATTCCCCGCACACCCTGCAAACGACAGAGGGCTTCAGTCATAATTTAAAATAACTATTTAAAATAATGTGTTCGTTCTACAAGACATCAGCTGTTATGTGAAAACCAGCATTCATTTACCGGTTTAATTCCCAAGGACTCTAATTTCTCCAGCAGCCCCTGCTCCAGGACTTTGCGCAGCTCTCTGGTTAAAGAGGGGTTCTTCTTCAGAGCAATTATCAGCTGCTGTTTGCTAGTGCTTGGTGCTTCTTCACTGTCCAAGTCTGCAATTAAAGGAGAACTCTGGATGACAATCTGCTTTGTGCTAACTTTTCTTTTTTAAAATGTAGTAGGCAGGACCCAATTTAACAATTAATTGACAAGAATTTTTGTACCTTTTGTCTAGAAACAAAAGTCTTTACGAAACACATTCATGCATAGCCACAAAAACCAATGGTGATTCAACCCATGCGATATCTACACAAGTAAGGACAATGTCTAATAATCCCACCAAGGTGATTACAATTGAAGAACAAAGTATAACCGTATATCCAATTGGGTGGAGATGCAAATCGTTCCGGCCACCTACAGGCCATGCATGTGAATATTAACTTGGATTTTTCGGAATCAGGTGGAAACCTGACACCTGGTTTATGCCGCCTAGACCGTAGGCAGCATGAATCAGAGCCTGATTACATGATTGCAGCCAAGTATATTTTTCACTGAAACTCTCTTGCACGTCCTATAAAATAAACTTTAAGATCTGACTATAGCCATAGACGAGACTAGTCTGGTTTTGCTCCGGCCTGCTTCTCCTAGCACCCATTTAGTGCATTAACAGGTCTCTCCGTACAGGATAGACCTATCAATCACCTGTAGTGAGCTGAACCAACCAGGGACCATAGGCAAAAAGCAAGTCTGGCTCTGCCCTTGGCTGAGCAAATATATTTTCTCTGAAATGCCAGATCGTTTCAGAAATAGAAAAACCTGGGTGCAATCATACATTCGTGCTGGGTGTGGCTCATGCTGCCTGTGGTTTTGAGAGCTTGAATCAGGGAAACCTGTTCTGTTTAAAGGGGTTGCCCAGGACTGTGATACTGATCATCTATTCCCATGATAGGTTATCAATATCAGATCGGTGTGCTTCCGACACTGAGCACCTTCCATGATCAGCTGTTATTAGCTCCAGCGACGGTGGAATGTAAGCAGTGAATGGAGCAGAAAAAGAAAAGCTTCATGAACCATCTAGTGGCTATCCTATTCATACAGTGACTACACCGAATACAGAGCCATGCTGGTCTAGCTCCACATACAGCCGATTAGTGAGCGCACAGAGGAAAATACACCGGAAATGTGAACACCACCGGTGCACACATAGGTCATCAATATCAGTCACTCACACTTAACTTTATAGGTACCAAACAGGACAATGACAACATGCAAAAGAAATCTAACAAGACGCAGAACACACCATGCTTTTATACCAACAGGTTTACCTCTCTCCTCAGAAAGCTCCAGAATAGGCTCCAGAATATGTGCCTGCTCTGACATGGAGCATATGTGAAAATCAGAACACATACTATAGTGTACTATAGTGCACAATAAATGGCCCCTATATACACACTATCTCTGGCTGATTTCATACACTGCTATGGTAAACTAATGTAGCAATGCAACTAAAGCTTAATTAATACTGCTACCAGTATATATAGCTGGATTGTGAATAGGGTGACACAGTAGGATTTTTACTCTTCATGGCCGACTCTGCCCATCTGGAAACCTACATGGCAATTACTGCTCTTCTTCCAATAATATTTTCTCCAACATTCCCCAAGATCCACAATATGTTCTTGCTTCCCATTGAATAGTGACAGCTGAATCTAAGCACATTCAGTAGAAAATGGATCTTCACATTTATAAACCAAAATAAAACCCCTAAAACCATTTATACATATATGTAGGGGGCTTAGCCCCTCTAAAAATCATTCAAGCTGTATAACGTTTAGTGGTTTAGTTGCAGAACAAAAGCGATTTTCTATGCAATTGAGGGGGCTGTGGTGCCCCTAGGCATGGCCAAAAGCTCAGGACACCCCACAATTTAAATCTCCTTGGTATTACAATAGAACCTTCTCCTGAACAGTCTACATTTTTTTATAAAATCAATATTCGTGGAGTAAGGAACGTTCATTTGGTGAATGCCACATCTGTACGTTATCACTGTGATGTGAACATGACTTTGTACTTCTTACCAGAATACACATGTCGGATGCTAATATTATCTTACCTCTTGTTACCGACGCACTTAGTTTTGGTTCTAAATTTTGGATCAAAGGGACAAGTTTTGGAGCTGAAACAGGAAAGAAAACAAAAACATTGAGTTTACTCCTATGAGGTGCGGTGCGGTATATATTAATTCCTCCTTTTTGAAAGGTGAAAAGGAAAAAAAAACAAGTTTTTTTAAACTTTTACTTTTTTTTTAAATTACTTTTCACTCCCACTAGGGGATCTTCACCTACAATGGTTTGATTGCTTGTGTTATATACTGCAATACTTCAGCATTTTGTATAATATATACTGTGTTTCCCTGAAAATAAGACACTGTCTTCTATTATTCCCCCCCCCCATGAAAAATGTACTAGGGCCTATTTTGGGGGTAGGGCTTAGTCACAGAGAACCATGGTTGGGGGGAAAGTTTACCCCCCCCATCCCCTCCCAAAAAAAAGCAGACCCCCCCCCCGTCCCAGGAGGATCATACTTACCAGACCCAAGGCGTCTGTGTTTCCTCCTGTGATCTTCAGTCGGCACTCCCAGCAGGTATGCCCCATGCGGTCCTCCCCTGCTTCTAGCCAACACTCACATATATCAGATGTATGAGATCTGATATGTGATTGTGTGTGCGATCTGATGTGTGTGGGTGTGCGATCTGACGTGTGTGTGTGCAATCTGATGTGTGTGTGTGTGCAATCTGATGTGTGTGTGTGCAATCTGATGTGTGTGTGTGTGTGTGTGTAATCTGATGTGTGTGTGTGTGTGTGTATGTGTGTGTGTGTGTGTGTGTGTGTGCAATCTGATGTGTGTGTGTGTGTGTGTGTGTGTGTGTGTGTGTGTGTGCAATCTGATGTCTTTGAGTGTGCAATCTGATGTGAGTGTGCGATCTGATGCGTGATTGTGCGATCTGATGTGTGTGGGTGTGAAACCTGATGTGTATGGGTGTGCAACCTGATGTGTGTTCCACCACGGGTCCTTGATGTGTTCCACTGTGGGTCCTCACATTCGACGTCTGGTGAGAATGATTGCAGGGTCTTCTGTCTTCTCACTTTTGGGGGGGTCTGCTTTCTGTAATGAAGTGTTTTGCAGTATCTTTAATTTTTTTAGCTGCATGGACACTTCATTACGGAACCACAACTAGGGCTTATTTTCGGTGTAGTGCTTATATTTAAGCCTTACGCCGAAAATTCCTGCTAAGGCTTATTTTCGGGGAAACATGATATATCTAATTGAAACTAGCGTGGACACCCACAGAAATCAATGTGTGTATAAAAAAGAACCTCCTGAACCCCCTCCACACACCCATATCCTCCCATACACCCTAGGGTGTGAAGTGTCTGTTGAACCTGCATCAGACATTAATGCCATAACTTGTGGAGGTGTCAGAAATGTTTGACCCTTTCCCATCATGGTGATTATCAGCTTTTGCACTTTTGTTTTTAACAATAGCCATATGTTTTTATTTTTATAGCTGTATCAGAGCTTTTTTTTTGCACAATGAGTTATAGCTTTGAGTGCAACCATTCATTTTACCAAACAATATTGGAAAATGGAGAAAAGAAACAAAACACACACACACACACACACACAATTTCGTAAATTGTTTTTCATTTCTATGTTATTCATTAAATGGTGAAAATGACTTGTGAATGATTCTCCAAATCAGTATGATTACACCAATGCAAAACTTGTATAGTTTTTTTCTTTTAAAGCGGTAAGAAAAATTCTGAAAATTGTAAATTAAAAAAAAATAATTTTTTTTTGCCTATGCCAGCATTTTCCAAGATCCGCTACTTTTTAATTTTTAGGTCGATGTAGCTGTTTGAGGGCTTGATTTTTGCATGGCCATCTGATGTTTTTATTGATACTATTTGGGGTAGATTGTTTTTTGAATTTTGTCGCCAGGATGCAGTGACCAAAAAAATAAAACAGAATTCTGTTGTTTCAATTATTTTTCACATTACAGCTTTGATAGACTAGGGTAATAAATTATATAGTTTGATAGATCCGACTGACTCATTAATACCACATATATGCACTTTCTTATTTATTTATATTTTTAATAACTTTTTTTAACTTTATTTGTTAATTCCCTTGGGGATCTGACCCATGCGATCGTCCTATATACTGCAACATCGCAGTATATAGTAAAAATCATAGTCCCCTAAGAAGCCCAGCCATGTGAGGTCCATGTCTTTTTCTACAGTTCTGGCTTTCATAGGAGCACTGTCCTAGCTGTCATACTAACCATGAGTGCCCCATGATCGCTCTGCAGGGGGACCAACTGGCACATGAAACAGTGCGCCCCATGGTCTTGGCTCTTTAAATGCCACTATCAGAGTTTGACATTGGCATTTAAGTAGCAACAGCAGCAGGTGGAGCTTGGCTCAAGTCCACTCGCTATTGTTAGAGGCAGATCTCGGTGGTGTATCATAGCCCTTATCAGCTGATAACGATCCAAGCACAGAAACTGAGAAAGATGGTGACTCCACACAAGACGTCTGTAAGTCCTATGTCGGAAAGGGGTACATGTAGAAGGAATGTATATTAAATAATGATGAGCGAGCACTACTATGCTTGGGTGCTGGGTACTCATTAAGAGCAGATGGATGCTTGTATAGGCGTGACTCGAGCACCCGAGTATAATGGAAGTCAATGGGGAAATCGAGCATTTTTCTGGGAAATTTTCTGGAAAGATGCTTGAGTTCCCCGTTGAATTATATTATACTTGCTACAAGAGTCGAGCCCGTCCAAGCATCCAACTTCTCTTAAAGGGAACCTGTCAGCAGAAATGTCCCCTAAAACCTAACAGATTCCCCCTCTGCAGCTCCTGGGCTGCATTCTATAAAGGTCCCTGTTATGATTGTGCCCACTTTCTGACCGAAAAAAAGTGTTTATAAAGTTGTACCTTTTTGGCTTCTGATTCTGTAAATCCGTCACGGGGGCGGGCTGCCTGATGGCCGTTATTCTGCCCCCTGGTCCTGTATGCCGCCCCCATCGCTGATTTCAATACTTCTGGACGCCGCCCACTGCTCCAGCCATCCCCGCGCATGCCCAGTGCCCATCTCTCGGGGATGAGCACTGTGCCCAGCGTCACCGCTGGTGACGTGCACGCAGGGTTAAGATTATGGGCGGTGCTGTGATGTTTATTCCTAAGCAACCGCCCATAATCGCGGGACCGCGCTTTCGGTGTAGTCACTGCTCCGCGCTCTTCCCATCTATTTCCTGCCTCGGGGCAAGATGGGAAGGAGGCGAAGTGAGGTCAGCAGCAGCGCGCTTGCGCAGAAAGAAGCAGGCCGAGGGGGAAAGCGCGGTCCCAGACAATGGGGTGTATAGCTTCTGCCTCCGGAGGACACACAAAGTACTACACTAAAAAGTGTAGCTCCTCCCTCTGAGCCTATACACCCCCTGGAGAACCAGATCTAGCCAGTTTAGTGCAAAAGCTGAAGGAGAATAGCCACCCACAAGTAAATATAGAGCAAGAACCGGAACAACCGGAGCCTCTGTCTACAACAACAGCCGGTGATAACACGCGGAACAAGAAACTGCCAACAGGCAACAGGGAGGGTGCTGGGTCTCCCAATACGGAACTATAAGAAAAAGAATTTACGGTAAGTAAACAAAATTCTTTTTCTTTATCGTTCCTCTGGGAGACCCAGACATTGGGACGTCTCAAAGCAGTCCATGGGTGGGAATAAACAGAAAAACTGAGAAGTAGGCAGAGCCTAACTTCACAAATGGGCGACAGCCGCCTGAAGGATGCGTCTGCCCAAGCTCGCATCTGCCGAAGCATGAGCATGCACTTGGTAGTGCTTTGAAAAGGTATGCAGGCTAGTCCAAGTGGCAGCCTGACAGACTTGCTGAGCCGTAGCCTGGTGCCTGAAAGCCCAAGAGGCACCGACAGCTCTGGTCGAGTGTGCCTTGATCCCCGGCGGGGGAGGCACCTGAGAACACTGGTAGGCATCGGAAATGGTCGACCTAATCCAACGGGCTAAGGTCGGCTTAGAAGCAGAGAGGCCCTTACGCCGACCTGTGGTTAGCACAAAAAGAGAGGTGCACCGCCTAAGAGCAGCGGTGCGAGACACATAGATCCGGAGCGCCCGCACCAGATCCAGAGTATGCAACGCTTTTTCAAAGCGATGAACAGGAGCCGGACAAAAGGAAGGCAGGGTAATGTCCTGGTTAAGGTGGAAAGGAGAAACCACCTTAGGGAGAAAGTCCGGAGTCGGACGGAGAACCACCTTGTCTTGATGAAAAACCAAAAAAGGTGACTCCAAAGAGAGCGCAGCCAAATCAGAGACTCTCCTGAGGGAAGTTATGGCCACTAGAAAGACCACTTTCTGTGAAAGATGAAACAAAGAAACCTCCCTAAGAGGCTCAAAGGGGGGTTTCTGCAAGGCCGTGAGGACCAAATTGAGGTCCCAGGGATCCAAGGGCCGCCGGTAAGGCGGAATGATGTGAGACGCGCCCTGCATGAAGGTGCGGACCTGAGCCAGCCGGGCGATACGCCGCTAGAACAGCACTGACAGAGCCGAGACTTGTCCCTTGAGAGAATTGAGGGACAGTCCTAGCTGCAGACCAGACTGTAGAAAGGATAGAAGGGTCGGCAAGGAAAAAGGCCGGAAGAGCGACACTAGGACAGGAACATTTTCCAAGTCCTGTGATAGACTCTGGCCGAGGAAGACTTCCGGGCCCGAGTCATAGTGGAAATGACTTCAGGAGGAATACCAGAAGCCGTCAAGATCCAGGACTCAAGAGCCACGCCGTCAATCTGAGAGCCGCAGAATTCTGGCGGAAAAACGGACCTTGTGAGAGAAGGTCTGGACGGTCCGGAAGATGCCACGGCACCTCTACGAACAGATGGAGCAGGTCTGGGTACCAAGCTCGCCTGGGCCAGTCCGGAGCAATGAGGATGACCCGACGGCCCTCCATTCTGATCTTGCGCAGGACTCTGGGCAAGAGAGCTAGAGGGGGAAACACGTAGGACAGACGAAACTGGGACCAGTCTTGAACCAGAGCGTCCGCTGCGAAGGCCTGAGGATCGTGGGAGCGAGCCACGTAAATCGGAACCTTGTTGTTGTGACGGGATGCCATTAGGTCCACGTCCGGAGTGCCCCACTTGCGGCAGATTGACTGAAACACTGCCGGATGCAGGGACCACTCGCCACTGTCCACGGTTTGACGGCTGAGATAATCTGCCTCCCAGTTTTCCACGCCTGGGATGTGGACTGCGGATATGGTGGACTTGGAGTCCTCCGTCCACTGAAGGATACGTTGTACCTCCAACATTGTCAGGCGGCTGCGTGTCCCTCCTTGGTGATTGATGTAGGCAACTGCTGTCGCGTTGTCTGACTGGACTCGGATGTGCTTGCCCGCCAATAGGTGGTGAAAAGCTAGGAGAGCCAGGAGCACGGCTCTGGTTGCCAGCGCATTGATTGAAAGGGCTGACTCGGACGGAGTCCAAGTGCCCTGTGCTCGGTGGTGGAGACATACCGCTCCCCAGCCGGATAGACTGGCATCCGTGGTGAGGACCACCCAGGACGGAGCCAGGTAGGAGCGTCCCTGAGACAGAGAGAGGGGCCGAAGCCACCACTGAAGAGAGCTCCTGGTCTGTGGCGACAGAGCCACTAACCTGTGCAAGGAGGAAGGCCGCTTGTCCCAACAGCGGAGAATGTCCAGCTGCAGAGGACGCAGATGGAACTGGGCAAAGGGAACAGCCTCCATTGACGCCACCATCTGACCCAGCACCTGCATCAGGTGCCTGATGGAATAACGGCGGGGCCTCAGCAGAGAGCGCACCGCCAGTTGGAGGGACTGCTGTTTGATCAAGGGCAACTTCACAAGTGCCGGCAGAGTCTCGAATTGCATCCCTAGGTACGTGAGCCTCTGGGTCGGAGTCAGAGTGGATTTGGGCAGATTGACCAGCCACCCGAATTGGGCTAGAGTGGCGAGAGTGAGCGAGACACTCCGCTGACAGTCTGCGCTGGATGAAGCCTTGACTAGAAGGTCGTCCAAGTAAGGAATCACTGCCAACCCCTGGAGGTGCAGAACCGCAATCACTGCTGCCATGACCTTGGTGAATACCCGAGGGGCCGTGGCTAACCCAAAGGGGAGAGCCACGAATTGGAAATGTTCCTCTCCGATTGCAAAACGTAGCCAACGCTGGTGAGAAACTGCAATTGGCACATGCAGATAGGCATCTCTGATGTCGATGGATGCCAGGAAATCCCCTTGGGTCATTGAGGCAATGACTGACCGCAGAGATTCCATGCGAAAATGCCGCACCTGAACATGATTGTTGAGAAGCTTGAGATCCAGGATGGGCCGGAAGGAACCGTCCTTTTTGGGGACTAGGAAGAGATTTGAGTAGAAACCTCTGAACCGTTCCCGGGCGGGAACCGGTACAATTACTCCGTTGGCCTGCAAGGATGCCACGGCCTGAGAGAAGGCGGCGGCCTTGGAACAGGGGGGAGATGACAGAAAAAATCTGTTTGGCGGGCTGGAAGAGAATTCTATCCTGTAGCCGTGGGAGATGACATCCCCCACCCACTGATCGGAGACGTGTTGAAACCACGCGTCGCCAAAGTGGGAGAGCCTGCCACCGTCTAAGGACGTTGCTGGCGCGGACAGATAGTCAAGAGGAGGCTGCCTTAGTGGCAGCAGCTCCTGCGGTCTTCTGTGGATGCGCCTTTGTGCGCCAGTTGGATTTTTGGTCCTTGGCTGAGTTAGTGGACGAGGCCGAGGGCTTAGAGGACGACCAGTTGGAGGAACGAAAGGAACGAAACCTCGACTGGTTCCTACCCTGGACAGGTTTCCTGGTTTTGGTTTGTGGCATGGAAGTACTCTTCCCGCCAGTAGCTTCCTTAATAATTTCATCCAGTTGTTCACCGAATAGCCTGGACCCAGCAAAAGGGAGCCCAGCAAGGTACTTCTTTGAAGAAGCATCTGCCTTCCACTCTCGAAGCCACAAGATCCTGCGGATAGCGAGGGAATTAGCCGAAGCCACCGCAGTGCGGTGAGAAGCCTCCAGCATTGCAGACATGGCATAGGATGAAAAAGCGGAAGCTTGGGAAGTTAAGGCAACCATTTCGGGCATAGATTCCCTGGCGACGGAATGCATCTCCTCTAGAGAAGCAGAGATGGCTTTGAGAGCCCACACTGCTGCAAAAGATGGGGAGAACGAGGCCCCTGCCGCCTCATATACAGATTTGGCCAGAAGGTCAACCTGGCGGTCAGTGGAATCCTTAAGAAAGGTGCCATCAGCCACTGATACAACTGTCCGGGCTGAGAGTCTAGACACCGGGGGGTCTACCTTTGGTGAATGAGCCCACTCCTTGACCACCTCAGGTGGAAGAAGGGAATTTTGTTACTTACCGTAAATTCCTTTTCTTCTAGCTCCTATTGGGAGACCCAGACGATTGGGTGTATAGCTACTGCCTCCGGAGGCCACACAAAGCATTACACTAAAAAGTGTAAGGCCCCTCCCCTTCTGGCTATACACCCCCAGTGGGATCACTGGCTCACCAGTTTTAGTGCAAAAGCAAGAAGGAGGAAAGCCAAGAACTGGTTTAAACAAATTCACTCCGAAGTAACGTCGGAGAACTGAAAACCGTTCAACATGAACAACATGTGTACCCGAAAAACAACCAAAAATCCCGAAGGACAACAGGGCGGGTGCTGGGTCTCCCAATAGGAGCTAGAAGAAAAGGAATTTACGGTAAGTAACAAAATTCCCTTCTTCTTCGGCGCTCCATTGGGAGACCCAGACGATTGGGACGTCCAAAAGCTGTCCCTGGGTGGGTAAAGAATACCTCATGTTAGAGCTGCGAAGACAGCCCTCCCCTACGGGGAGGAAACTGCCGCCTGCAGGACTCTTCTACCTAGGCTGGCGTCCGCCGAAGCATAGGTATGCACCTGATAATGTTTGGTGAAAGTGTGCAGACTCGACCAGGTAGCTGCCTGGCACACCTGTTGAGCCGTAGCCTGGTGTCGCAATGCCCAGGACGCCCCCACGGCTCTGGTAGAATGGGCCTTCAGCCCTGATGGAACCGGAAGCCCAGCAGAACGGTAGGCTTCAAGAATTGGTTCTCTGATCCATCGAGCCAGGTTGGCTTTGGAAGCCTGCGACCCTTTGCGCTTACCAGCGACAAGGACAAAGAGTGCATCCGAGCGGCGCATGGGTGCCGTGCGGGAAATGTAGATTCTGAGTGCTCTCACCAGATCTAACAAATGCAAATCCTTTTCATACCGATGAACTGGGTACGGATAAAAGGAAGGCAAGGAGATATCCTGATTAAGATGAAAAGAGGATACCACCCTAGGGAGAAACTCCTGAATGGGGCGCAGCACTACCTTGTCCTGGTGGAACACTAGGAAGGGAGCTTTGGATGACAGCGCTGCTAGCTCAGACACTCTCCGAAGAGACGTGATCTCTACCAGAAAGGCCACTTTCTGTGATAGTCGTGAAAGGGAAACCTCCTTCAGAGGTTCGAAGGGCGGCTTCTGGAGAGCAACTAGTACTCTGTTTAGAGCCCATGGATCTAATGGCCGCCTGTACGGAGGGACGATATGACAAACGCCCTGCAGGAACGTACGCACTTTAGACAATCGTGCTAGACGCTTCTGAACAAACACGGATAGTGCTGAGACTTGTCCCTTAAGGGAGCCGAGCGACAAGCCCTTTTCCAACCCGGCTTGCAGGAAGGAAAGAAGATTAGGTAACTGGAATGGCCAGGGGGATACTCCTTGTGCAGAGCACCAGGATAAGAAAATCTTCCACGTTCTATGGTAGATCTTAGCAGACGTGGACTTCCTAGCCTGTCTCATGGTGGCCACAACCCCTTGGGATAATCCGGAAGACGCTAGGATCCAGGATTCAATGGCCACACAGTCAGGTTCAGGGCCGCAGAATTCCGATGGAAAAACGGCCCTTGGGACAGTAAGTCTGGTCGGTCTGGTAGTGCCCACGGTTTGCCGACCGTGAGATGCCACAGATCCGGATACCACGCCCTCCTCGGCCAGTCTGGGGCGACGAGTATGACGCGGCTGCAATCGGACCTGAGCTTGCGTAGCACTCTGGGTAAGAGTGCCAGAGGTGGAAACACATAAGGGAGCCGGAACTGCGACCAATCTTGTACTAGGGCGTCTGCCGCTAGAGCTCTTTGATCGCGAGACCGCGCCATGAAGGCCGGAACTTTGTTGTTGTGCCGAGACGCCATTAGATCGACGTCCGGCACCCCCCAGCGGCGACAGATTTCCTGAAACACGTCCGGGTGAAGGGACCATTCCCCTGCGTCCATGCCCTGGCGACTGAGGAAGTCTGCTTCCCAGTTTTCTACGCCCGGGATGTGAACTGCGGATATGGTGGATGCTCTGTCCTCCACCCACATCAGAATCCGCCGGACTTCCTGGAAGGCTTGCCGACTGCGTGTCCCTCCTTGGTGGTTGATGTATGCCACCGCTGTGGAGTTGTCCGACTGGACTCGGCTCTACCTTCCTTCCAGCCACTGCTGAAAGGCTAGGAGGGCAAGATATACTGCCCTGATTTCCAGAACATTGAGCTGAAGGGTGGACTCCTGCTGAGTCCACGTCCCCTGAGCCCTGTGGTGGAGAAAAAACTGCTCCCCACCCTGACAGACTCGCATCTGTCGTGACCACTGCCCAGGATGGGGGTAGGAAGGATCTTCCCTGAGACAAAGAGGTGGGAAGAAGCCACCATTGCAGAGAGTCCTTGGCCGCCTGGGAAAGGGAGACTTTCCTGTCTAGGGACGTTGACTTCCCGTCCCATTGGCGGAGAATGTCCCATTGAAGTGGGCGCAGATGAAACTGCGCAAAGGGAACTGCCTCCATGGCTGCCACCATCTTCCCTAGGAAGTGCATGAGGCGCCTTAAGGGGTGCGACTGGCCTTGAAGGAGAGACTGCACCCCTGTCTGTAGTGAACGCTGCTTGTTCAGCGGAAGCTTCACTATCGCTGATAGAGTATGAAACTCCATGCCAAGATACGTTAGTGATTGCGTCGGTGACAGATTTGACTTTGCAAAATTGATGATCTACCCGAAAGTCTGGAGAGTCTCCAGCGTAACATTCAGGCTGAGTTGGCATGCCTCAAGAGAGGGTGCCTTGAAAAGTAGATCCTCCAAGTAAGGGATCACCGAGTGTCCCTGAGAGTGCAAGACTGCTACCACTGCCGCCATGACCTTGGTGAAAACCCGTGGGGCTGTCGCCAGACCGAAGGGCAGGGCTACGAACTGAAGATGCTCGTCTTCAATAACGAAACGCAGCAAACGCTGGTGCTCTGGAGCAATCGGCACGTGGAGATACGCATCCTGATGTCTATTGATTCTAGGAAATTTCCTTGAGACATTGAGGCAATGACGGAGCGGAGGGTTTCATCCGGAACCGCCTGGCCTCCACGTGCTTGTTGAGCAGGTTTAGGTCCAGAACGGAAAGGAAAAAGCCATCCTTTTTTGGCACCACAACTAGATTGGAGTAAAACCGTGTCTTGTTCCTGAAGAGGAACAGGGATTACCGTCCTCCTGCCTGCAGAAGAGCATCGGCTCGGTGGGGAGGTTTTGAAGAATCGAGTCGGAGGACGAGAACAGAACTCCGTCCTGTGCACGTGAGCACAATGTCCCTCACCCACCGGTCTGTGACCTGTGGCAGCTAAATGTCGCCAAAGGCGGGAGAGTCTGCCATCAACCGCGGATGCGGAGAGAGAGAGAGCTGAGAGTCATGAGGAGACCGCCTTGGTAGCGGTTCCTCCAGCTGGCTTCCTTGGGCGTGATTGAGCCCGGCCGGAATCTGAGCCCCTCTGAGGCTTTTTTGCCCTTTTGGACGAGGACAATTGGGACCTGCCCGAGCTTGGGAAGGACCGAAACCTCGACTATCCTTCCAGGACAGCATTAATAGGGTAAGTCGCAATGCAGACATTGCGAGGTTACGGACGCCCCTGCGACACAGATGTACATGTGCTCAAGACCAGCTGCGCAAGAACAGCTGAAAAGCTTAGGGTGCCCATACGGCTGTGAATGCCGGAGCAACCGACACGCCGATAGCCTCATAGACAGAATTCAACCAGAGTCCATGTGTCTGTCAATGGCATCTTTAAGTGAAGTCCCATCTCCACTGCAACTATGGCTCTAGCCGGAAGCCTGGAGATTGGAGAATCCACCTTTGGACCCTGGGTCCAGCGCTTGATCACGTCAGAGGGAAAGGGATAACGTGTATCCTTAATACGTTTGGAGAAAACGCTTATCTGGTAAGCGTGGTGTTCCTGGACTGCTTCTCTGAAGTCAGCGTGGCCAGAAAAATACTCAATATACGTTTGAGCTACTGAAATGGGACTTCTCCTGCTGTGAGGCTGACTCCTCGCTGGGGGAGCTGAGGGAGAAAGATCCAACATTCCATTGATGGACGCTATAGGATCATTCCCTATGGCGTCACCATCCGGTGTATCCGGATTGAGAGCGGTGTCAGGATCAAAGTCCTGATGAGCTACGTCTGCCTCCTCATACAGAGAGTCCTCCTGGGACCCCCCCGGAGCACCGATTTTATTCCAAATGAGGGTGGCCAGGGAGCAATGAACCAGATTGCGCATGGCCTGTCTGGACTGCAAGTCTCTATCCCATGACAATATATCAGCCGAACTGCAACTCCGTCCCTGTCCTTGGACAGGGTTGACAGGTGGTTCCTTTGGCCACGTCTAGTAGAGACCCCGGCTGACCAAGTGCTACAGGGGAGCATTGCACACAATGGGGGTCAGTGCCGTGGAACAGTATCACATGCAGTAAAAACAGCATCGAAAGCCTGTGTTGCTTATATGCTGCTGCCGACTAGCCATCTAGGAGTATAGAGCCAAGAATGGCGACCGTACAGTGCAATGTATAGCATACAAGCATAAAGTACAAATGAACACTGCCGCACATGCAATACAAGCAGCCTAGAAAGCCTGTGCCATGGCACCCCTGCTTTTCTGCTGCTGTAGACTAGCCATCTAGGGGAATATAGCCCAGAATAGCGATTATACAGTGCAATGTATAGCATACAAGCATAAGTACAAATTAACACTGCAGCACCTGCAATATAAGCAGGTCTGTGTGCGTGCCTCTGGATAAGTGCCTCATAAGTGTCAGAAATATACCAGAAATGAAATGTAATTCTATGGCCTAACTCTCCATGGTCCCCATTCATCTCTGATTCTGACAATCCATCTGTCTCATTCACAGGTATGACCGTCCAGTTGTTCTATGCATCTGAATTTCCTGCTTTGACCTTAATCTCCTCACCTGCATATACATTTAAAGTCCCTTTGCTTTGGTATGCTAACCTGCTGTTTTCATGTTGTATAATTAGTTAAATCCTGTCTGTATTTTTTTTTTTTTTTTTCTCTTCTTTGAGTGCTTCCTACCTGTTTGTAATTCTTTCATGTGCCTCACCCCTGCTGGTCAGCTGATGTTCATCTGGGTCAATGAGACATGTATATAAGTACTGCACTAGGTCTATGACCGTGGTCTGTGTGCGTGCCTCTGGATAAGTGCCTCATAAGTGTCAGAAATATACCAGAAATGAAATGTAATTCTATGGCCTAACTCTCCATGGTCCCCATTCATCTCTGATTCTGACAATCCATCTGTCTCATTCACAGGTATGACCGTCCAGTTGTTCTATGCATCTGAATTTCCTGCTTTGACCTTAATCTCCTCACCTGCATATACATTTAAAGTCCCTTTGCTTTGGTATGCTAACCTGCTGTTTTCATGTTGTATAATTAGTTAAATCCTGTCTGTATTTTTTTTTTTTTTTTTTTTTTTTTCTCTTCTTTGAGTGCTTCCTACCTGTTTGTAATTCTTTCATGTGCCTCACCCCTGCTGGTCAGCTGATGTTCATCTGGGTCAATGAGACATGTATATAAGTACTGCACTAGGTCTATGACCGTGGTCTGTGTGCGTGCCTCTGGATAAGTGCCTCATAAGTGTCAGAAATATACCAGAAATGAAATGTAATTCTATGGCCTAACTCTCCATGGTCCCCATTCATCTCTGATTCTGACAATCCATCTGTCTCATTCACAGGTATGACCGTCCAGTTGTTCTATGCATCTGAATTTCCTGCTTTGACCTTAATCTCCTCACCTGCATATACATTTAAAGTCCCTTTGCTTTGGTATGCTAACCTGCTGTTTTCATGTTGTATAATTAGTTAAATCCTGTCTGTATTTTTTTTTTTTTTTTCTCTTCTTTGAGTGCTTCCTACCTGTTTGTAATTCTTTCATGTGCCTCACCCCTGCTGGTCAGCTGATGTTCATCTGGGTCAATGAGACATGTATATAAGTACTGCACTAGGTCTATGACCGTGGTCTGTGTGCGTGCCTCTGGATAAGTGCCTCATAAGTGTCAGAAATATACCAGAAATGAAATGTAATTCTATGGCCTAACTCTCCATGGTCCCCATTCATCTCTGATTCTGACAATCCATCTGTCTCATTCACAGGTATGACCGTCCAGTTGTTCTATGCATCTGAATTTCCTGCTTTGACCTTAATCTCCTCACCTGCATATACATTTAAAGTCCCTTTGCTTTGGTATGCTAACCTGCTGTTTTCATGTTGTATAATTAGTTAAATCCTGTCTGTATTTTTTTTTTTTTTTTTTTCTCTTCTTTGAGTGCTTCCTACCTGTTTGTAATTCTTTCATGTGCCTCACCCCTGCTGGTCAGCTGATGTTCATCTGGGTCAATGAGACATGTATATAAGTACTGCACTAGGTCTATGACCGTGGTCTGTGTGCGTGCCTCTGGATAAGTGCCTCATAAGTGTCAGAAATATACCAGAAATGAAATGTAATTCTATGGCCTAACTCTCCATGGTCCCCATTCATCTCTGATTCTGACAATCCATCTGTCTCATTCACAGGTATGACCGTCCAGTTGTTCTATGCATCTGAATTTCCTGCTTTGACCTTAATCTCCTCACCTGCATATACATTTAAAGTCCCTTTGCTTTGGTATGCTAACCTGCTGTTTTCATGTTGTATAATTAGTTAAATCCTGTCTGTATTTTTTTTTTTTTTTTTTTCTCTTCTTTGAGTGCTTCCTACCTGTTTGTAATTCTTTCATGTGCCTCACCCCTGCTGGTCAGCTGATGTTCATCTGGGTCAATGAGACATGTATATAAGTACTGCACTAGGTCTATGACCGTGGTCTGTGTGCGTGCCTCTGGATAAGTGCCTCATAAGTGTCAGAAATATACCAGAAATGAAATGTAATTCTATGGCCTAACTCTCCATGGTCCCCATTCATCTCTGATTCTGACAATCCATCTGTCTCATTCACAGGTATGACCGTCCAGTTGTTCTATGCATCTGAATTTCCTGCTTTGACCTTAATCTCCTCACCTGCATATACATTTAAAGTCCCTTTGCTTTGGTATGCTAACCTGCTGTTTTCATGTTGTATAATTAGTTAAATCCTGTCTGTATTTTTTTTTTTTTTTTTTTTTTTCTCTTCTTTGAGTGCTTCCTACCTGTTTGTAATTCTTTCATGTGCCTCACCCCTGCTGGTCAGCTGATGTTCATCTGGGTCAATGAGACATGTATATAAGTACTGCACTAGGTCTATGACCGTGGTCTGTGTGCGTGCCTCTGGATAAGTGCCTCATAAGTGTCAGAAATATACCAGAAATGAAATGTAATTCTATGGCCTAACTCTCCATGGTCCCCATTCATCTCTGATTCTGACAATCCATCTGTCTCATTCACAGGTATGACCGTCCAGTTGTTCTATGCATCTGAATTTCCTGCTTTGACCTTAATCTCCTCACCTGCATATACATTTAAAGTCCCTTTGCTTTGGTATGCTAACCTGCTGTTTTCATGTTGTATAATTAGTTAAATCCTGTCTGTATTTTTTTTTTTTTTTTTTTTTTTCTCTTCTTTGAGTGCTTCCTACCTGTTTGTAATTCTTTCATGTGCCTCACCCCTGCTGGTCAGCTGATGTTCATCTGGGTCAATGAGACATGTATATAAGTACTGCACTAGGTCTATGACCGTGGTCTGTGTGCGTGCCTCTGGATAAGTGCCTCATAAGTGTCAGAAATATACCAGAAATGAAATGTAATTCTATGGCCTAACTCTCCATGGTCCCCATTCATCTCTGATTCTGACAATCCATCTGTCTCATTCACAGGTATGACCGTCCAGTTGTTCTATGCATCTGAATTTCCTGCTTTGACCTTAATCTCCTCACCTGCATATACATTTAAAGTCCCTTTGCTTTGGTATGCTAACCTGCTGTTTTCATGTTGTATAATTAGTTAAATCCTGTCTGTATTTTTTTTTTTTTTTTTTTTTTCTCTTCTTTGAGTGCTTCCTACCTGTTTGTAATTCTTTCATGTGCCTCACCCCTGCTGGTCAGCTGATGTTCATCTGGGTCAATGAGACATGTATATAAGTACTGCACTAGGTCTATGACCGTGGTCTGTGTGCGTGCCTCTGGATAAGTGCCTCATAAGTGTCAGAAATATACCAGAAATGAAATGTAATTCTATGGCCTAACTCTCCATGGTCCCCATTCATCTCTGATTCTGACAATCCATCTGTCTCATTCACAGGTATGACCGTCCAGTTGTTCTATGCATCTGAATTTCCTGCTTTGACCTTAATCTCCTCACCTGCATATACATTTAAAGTCCCTTTGCTTTGGTATGCTAACCTGCTGTTTTCATGTTGTATAATTAGTTAAATCCTGTCTGTATTTTTTTTTTTTTTTTTTCTCTTCTTTGAGTGCTTCCTACCTGTTTGTAATTCTTTCATGTGCCTCACCCCTGCTGGTCAGCTGATGTTCATCTGGGTCAATGAGACATGTATATAAGTACTGCACTAGGTCTATGACCGTGGTCTGTGTGCGTGCCTCTGGATAAGTGCCTCATAAGTGTCAGAAATATACCAGAAATGAAATGTAATTCTATGGCCTAACTCTCCATGGTCCCCATTCATCTCTGATTCTGACAATCCATCTGTCTCATTCACAGGTATGACCGTCCAGTTGTTCTATGCATCTGAATTTCCTGCTTTGACCTTAATCTCCTCACCTGCATATACATTTAAAGTCCCTTTGCTTTGGTATGCTAACCTGCTGTTTTCATGTTGTATAATTAGTTAAATCCTGTCTGTATTTTTTTTTTTTTTTTTTTTTTCTCTTCTTTGAGTGCTTCCTACCTGTTTGTAATTCTTTCATGTGCCTCACCCCTGCTGGTCAGCTGATGTTCATCTGGGTCAATGAGACATGTATATAAGTACTGCACTAGGTCTATGACCGTGGTCTGTGTGCGTGCCTCTGGATAAGTGCCTCATAAGTGTCAGAAATATACCAGAAATGAAATGTAATTCTATGGCCTAACTCTCCATGGTCCCCATTCATCTCTGATTCTGACAATCCATCTGTCTCATTCACAGGTATGACCGTCCAGTTGTTCTATGCATCTGAATTTCCTGCTTTGACCTTAATCTCCTCACCTGCATATACATTTAAAGTCCCTTTGCTTTGGTATGCTAACCTGCTGTTTTCATGTTGTATAATTAGTTAAATCCTGTCTGTATTTTTTTTTTTTTTTTTTTTTTTCTCTTCTTTGAGTGCTTCCTACCTGTTTGTAATTCTTTCATGTGCCTCACCCCTGCTGGTCAGCTGATGTTCATCTGGGTCAATGAGACATGTATATAAGTACTGCACTAGGTCTATGACCGTGGTCTGTGTGCGTGCCTCTGGATAAGTGCCTCATAAGTGTCAGAAATATACCAGAAATGAAATGTAATTCTATGGCCTAACTCTCCATGGTCCCCATTCATCTCTGATTCTGACAATCCATCTGTCTCATTCACAGGTATGACCGTCCAGTTGTTCTATGCATCTGAATTTCCTGCTTTGACCTTAATCTCCTCACCTGCATATACATTTAAAGTCCCTTTGCTTTGGTATGCTAACCTGCTGTTTTCATGTTGTATAATTAGTTAAATCCTGTCTGTATTTTTTTTTTTTTTTTTTTTTCTCTTCTTTGAGTGCTTCCTACCTGTTTGTAATTCTTTCATGTGCCTCACCCCTGCTGGTCAGCTGATGTTCATCTGGGTCAATGAGACATGTATATAAGTACTGCACTAGGTCTATGACCGTGGTCTGTGTGCGTGCCTCTGGATAAGTGCCTCATAAGTGTCAGAAATATACCAGAAATGAAATGTAATTCTATGGCCTAACTCTCCATGGTCCCCATTCATCTCTGATTCTGACAATCCATCTGTCTCATTCACAGGTATGACCGTCCAGTTGTTCTATGCATCTGAATTTCCTGCTTTGACCTTAATCTCCTCACCTGCATATACATTTAAAGTCCCTTTGCTTTGGTATGCTAACCTGCTGTTTTCATGTTGTATAATTAGTTAAATCCTGTCTGTATTTTTTTTTTTTTTTTTTTTTTTCTCTTCTTTGAGTGCTTCCTACCTGTTTGTAATTCTTTCATGTGCCTCACCCCTGCTGGTCAGCTGATGTTCATCTGGGTCAATGAGACATGTATATAAGTACTGCACTAGGTCTATGACCGTGGTCTGTGTGCGTGCCTCTGGATAAGTGCCTCATAAGTGTCAGAAATATACCAGAAATGAAATGTAATTCTATGGCCTAACTCTCCATGGTCCCCATTCATCTCTGATTCTGACAATCCATCTGTCTCATTCACAGGTATGACCGTCCAGTTGTTCTATGCATCTGAATTTCCTGCTTTGACCTTAATCTCCTCACCTGCATATACATTTAAAGTCCCTTTGCTTTGGTATGCTAACCTGCTGTTTTCATGTTGTATAATTAGTTAAATCCTGTCTGTATTTTTTTTTTTTTTTTTTTTTTTTCTCTTCTTTGAGTGCTTCCTACCTGTTTGTAATTCTTTCATGTGCCTCACCCCTGCTGGTCAGCTGATGTTCATCTGGGTCAATGAGACATGTATA
The DNA here is from genome assembly GCF_048569485.1 of Anomaloglossus baeobatrachus. NCBI lineage: Eukaryota > Metazoa > Chordata > Amphibia > Anura > Aromobatidae > Anomaloglossus > Anomaloglossus baeobatrachus. The sequence goes on along the minus strand of NC_134354.1, from coordinate 570,336,282 downwards.
TAAGTACTGCACTAGGTCTATGACCGTGGTCTGTGTGCGTGCCTCTGGATAAGTGCCTCATAAGTGTCAGAAATATACCAGAAATGAAATGTAATTCTATGGCCTAACTCTCCATGGTCCCCATTCATCTCTGATTCTGACAATCCATCTGTCTCATTCACAGGTATGACCGTCCAGTTGTTCTATGCATCTGAATTTCCTGCTTTGACCTTAATCTCCTCACCTGCATATACATTTAAAGTCCCTTTGCTTTGGTATGCTAACCTGCTGTTTTCATGTTGTATAATTAGTTAAATCCTGTCTGTATTTTTTTTTTTTTTTTTTCTCTTCTTTGAGTGCTTCCTACCTGTTTGTAATTCTTTCATGTGCCTCACCCCTGCTGGTCAGCTGATGTTCATCTGGGTCAATGAGACATGTATATAAGTACTGCACTAGGTCTATGACCGTGGTCTGTGTGCGTGCCTCTGGATAAGTGCCTCATAAGTGTCAGAAATATACCAGAAATGAAATGTAATTCTATGGCCTAACTCTCCATGGTCCCCATTCATCTCTGATTCTGACAATCCATCTGTCTCATTCACAGGTATGACCGTCCAGTTGTTCTATGCATCTGAATTTCCTGCTTTGACCTTAATCTCCTCACCTGCATATACATTTAAAGTCCCTTTGCTTTGGTATGCTAACCTGCTGTTTTCATGTTGTATAATTAGTTAAATCCTGTCTGTATTTTTTTTTTTTTTTTTTCTCTTCTTTGAGTGCTTCCTACCTGTTTGTAATTCTTTCATGTGCCTCACCCCTGCTGGTCAGCTGATGTTCATCTGGGTCAATGAGACATGTATATAAGTACTGCACTAGGTCTATGACCGTGGTCTGTGTGCGTGCCTCTGGATAAGTGCCTCATAAGTGTCAGAAATATACCAGAAATGAAATGTAATTCTATGGCCTAACTCTCCATGGTCCCCATTCATCTCTGATTCTGACAATCCATCTGTCTCATTCACAGGTATGACCGTCCAGTTGTTCTATGCATCTGAATTTCCTGCTTTGACCTTAATCTCCTCACCTGCATATACATTTAAAGTCCCTTTGCTTTGGTATGCTAACCTGCTGTTTTCATGTTGTATAATTAGTTAAATCCTGTCTGTATTTTTTTTTTTTTTTTTTCTCTTCTTTGAGTGCTTCCTACCTGTTTGTAATTCTTTCATGTGCCTCACCCCTGCTGGTCAGCTGATGTTCATCTGGGTCAATGAGACATGTATATAAGTACTGCACTAGGTCTATGACCGTGGTCTGTGTGCGTGCCTCTGGATAAGTGCCTCATAAGTGTCAGAAATATACCAGAAATGAAATGTAATTCTATGGCCTAACTCTCCATGGTCCCCATTCATCTCTGATTCTGACAATCCATCTGTCTCATTCACAGGTATGACCGTCCAGTTGTTCTATGCATCTGAATTTCCTGCTTTGACCTTAATCTCCTCACCTGCATATACATTTAAAGTCCCTTTGCTTTGGTATGCTAACCTGCTGTTTTCATGTTGTATAATTAGTTAAATCCTGTCTGTATTTTTTTTTTTTTTTTTTCTCTTCTTTGAGTGCTTCCTACCTGTTTGTAATTCTTTCATGTGCCTCACCCCTGCTGGTCAGCTGATGTTCATCTGGGTCAATGAGACATGTATATAAGTACTGCACTAGGTCTATGACCGTGGTCTGTGTGCGTGCCTCTGGATAAGTGCCTCATAAGTGTCAGAAATATACCAGAAATGAAATGTAATTCTATGGCCTAACTCTCCATGGTCCCCATTCATCTCTGATTCTGACAATCCATCTGTCTCATTCACAGGTATGACCGTCCAGTTGTTCTATGCATCTGAATTTCCTGCTTTGACCTTAATCTCCTCACCTGCATATACATTTAAAGTCCCTTTGCTTTGGTATGCTAACCTGCTGTTTTCATGTTGTATAATTAGTTAAATCCTGTCTGTATTTTTTTTTTTTTTTTTTCTCTTCTTTGAGTGCTTCCTACCTGTTTGTAATTCTTTCATGTGCCTCACCCCTGCTGGTCAGCTGATGTTCATCTGGGTCAATGAGACATGTATATAAGTACTGCACTAGGTCTATGACCGTGGTCTGTGTGCGTGCCTCTGGATAAGTGCCTCATAAGTGTCAGAAATATACCAGAAATGAAATGTAATTCTATGGCCTAACTCTCCATGGTCCCCATTCATCTCTGATTCTGACAATCCATCTGTCTCATTCACAGGTATGACCGTCCAGTTGTTCTATGCATCTGAATTTCCTGCTTTGACCTTAATCTCCTCACCTGCATATACATTTAAAGTCCCTTTGCTTTGGTATGCTAACCTGCTGTTTTCATGTTGTATAATTAGTTAAATCCTGTCTGTATTTTTTTTTTTTTTTTTTCTCTTCTTTGAGTGCTTCCTACCTGTTTGTAATTCTTTCATGTGCCTCACCCCTGCTGGTCAGCTGATGTTCATCTGGGTCAATGAGACATGTATATAAGTACTGCACTAGGTCTATGACCGTGGTCTGTGTGCGTGCCTCTGGATAAGTGCCTCATAAGTGTCAGAAATATACCAGAAATGAAATGTAATTCTATGGCCTAACTCTCCATGGTCCCCATTCATCTCTGATTCTGACAATCCATCTGTCTCATTCACAGGTATGACCGTCCAGTTGTTCTATGCATCTGAATTTCCTGCTTTGACCTTAATCTCCTCACCTGCATATACATTTAAAGTCCCTTTGCTTTGGTATGCTAACCTGCTGTTTTCATGTTGTATAATTAGTTAAATCCTGTCTGTATTTTTTTTTTTTTTTTTTTTCTCTTCTTTGAGTGCTTCCTACCTGTTTGTAATTCTTTCATGTGCCTCACCCCTGCTGGTCAGCTGATGTTCATCTGGGTCAATGAGACATGTATATAAGTACTGCACTAGGTCTATGACCGTGGTCTGTGTGCGTGCCTCTGGATAAGTGCCTCATAAGTGTCAGAAATATACCAGAAATGAAATGTAATTCTATGGCCTAACTCTCCATGGTCCCCATTCATCTCTGATTCTGACAATCCATCTGTCTCATTCACAGGTATGACCGTCCAGTTGTTCTATGCATCTGAATTTCCTGCTTTGACCTTAATCTCCTCACCTGCATATACATTTAAAGTCCCTTTGCTTTGGTATGCTAACCTGCTGTTTTCATGTTGTATAATTAGTTAAATCCTGTCTGTATTTTTTTTTTTTTTTTTTTTTTTTCTCTTCTTTGAGTGCTTCCTACCTGTTTGTAATTCTTTCATGTGCCTCACCCCTGCTGGTCAGCTGATGTTCATCTGGGTCAATGAGACATGTATATAAGTACTGCACTAGGTCTATGACCGTGGTCTGTGTGCGTGCCTCTGGATAAGTGCCTCATAAGTGTCAGAAATATACCAGAAATGAAATGTAATTCTATGGCCTAACTCTCCATGGTCCCCATTCATCTCTGATTCTGACAATCCATCTGTCTCATTCACAGGTATGACCGTCCAGTTGTTCTATGCATCTGAATTTCCTGCTTTGACCTTAATCTCCTCACCTGCATATACATTTAAAGTCCCTTTGCTTTGGTATGCTAACCTGCTGTTTTCATGTTGTATAATTAGTTAAATCCTGTCTGTATTTTTTTTTTTTTTTTTTTTTTTCTCTTCTTTGAGTGCTTCCTACCTGTTTGTAATTCTTTCATGTGCCTCACCCCTGCTGGTCAGCTGATGTTCATCTGGGTCAATGAGACATGTATATAAGTACTGCACTAGGTCTATGACCGTGGTCTGTGTGCGTGCCTCTGGATAAGTGCCTCATAAGTGTCAGAAATATACCAGAAATGAAATGTAATTCTATGGCCTAACTCTCCATGGTCCCCATTCATCTCTGATTCTGACAATCCATCTGTCTCATTCACAGGTATGACCGTCCAGTTGTTCTATGCATCTGAATTTCCTGCTTTGACCTTAATCTCCTCACCTGCATATACATTTAAAGTCCCTTTGCTTTGGTATGCTAACCTGCTGTTTTCATGTTGTATAATTAGTTAAATCCTGTCTGTATTTTTTTTTTTTTTTTTTTTTTTCTCTTCTTTGAGTGCTTCCTACCTGTTTGTAATTCTTTCATGTGCCTCACCCCTGCTGGTCAGCTGATGTTCATCTGGGTCAATGAGACATGTATATAAGTACTGCACTAGGTCTATGACCGTGGTCTGTGTGCGTGCCTCTGGATAAGTGCCTCATAAGTGTCAGAAATATACCAGAAATGAAATGTAATTCTATGGCCTAACTCTCCATGGTCCCCATTCATCTCTGATTCTGACAATCCATCTGTCTCATTCACAGGTATGACCGTCCAGTTGTTCTATGCATCTGAATTTCCTGCTTTGACCTTAATCTCCTCACCTGCATATACATTTAAAGTCCCTTTGCTTTGGTATGCTAACCTGCTGTTTTCATGTTGTATAATTAGTTAAATCCTGTCTGTATTTTTTTTTTTTTTTTTTTTTTTTCTCTTCTTTGAGTGCTTCCTACCTGTTTGTAATTCTTTCATGTGCCTCACCCCTGCTGGTCAGCTGATGTTCATCTGGGTCAATGAGACATGTATATAAGTACTGCACTAGGTCTATGACCGTGGTCTGTGTGCGTGCCTCTGGATAAGTGCCTCATAAGTGTCAGAAATATACCAGAAATGAAATGTAATTCTATGGCCTAACTCTCCATGGTCCCCATTCATCTCTGATTCTGACAATCCATCTGTCTCATTCACAGGTATGACCGTCCAGTTGTTCTATGCATCTGAATTTCCTGCTTTGACCTTAATCTCCTCACCTGCATATACATTTAAAGTCCCTTTGCTTTGGTATGCTAACCTGCTGTTTTCATGTTGTATAATTAGTTAAATCCTGTCTGTATTTTTTTTTTTTTTTTTTTTTCTCTTCTTTGAGTGCTTCCTACCTGTTTGTAATTCTTTCATGTGCCTCACCCCTGCTGGTCAGCTGATGTTCATCTGGGTCAATGAGACATGTATATAAGTACTGCACTAGGTCTATGACCGTGGTCTGTGTGCGTGCCTCTGGATAAGTGCCTCATAAGTGTCAGAAATATACCAGAAATGAAATGTAATTCTATGGCCTAACTCTCCATGGTCCCCATTCATCTCTGATTCTGACAATCCATCTGTCTCATTCACAGGTATGACCGTCCAGTTGTTCTATGCATCTGAATTTCCTGCTTTGACCTTAATCTCCTCACCTGCATATACATTTAAAGTCCCTTTGCTTTGGTATGCTAACCTGCTGTTTTCATGTTGTATAATTAGTTAAATCCTGTCTGTATTTTTTTTTTTTTTTTTTTTTTCTCTTCTTTGAGTGCTTCCTACCTGTTTGTAATTCTTTCATGTGCCTCACCCCTGCTGGTCAGCTGATGTTCATCTGGGTCAATGAGACATGTATATAAGTACTGCACTAGGTCTATGACCGTGGTCTGTGTGCGTGCCTCTGGATAAGTGCCTCATAAGTGTCAGAAATATACCAGAAATGAAATGTAATTCTATGGCCTAACTCTCCATGGTCCCCATTCATCTCTGATTCTGACAATCCATCTGTCTCATTCACAGGTATGACCGTCCAGTTGTTCTATGCATCTGAATTTCCTGCTTTGACCTTAATCTCCTCACCTGCATATACATTTAAAGTCCCTTTGCTTTGGTATGCTAACCTGCTGTTTTCATGTTGTATAATTAGTTAAATCCTGTCTGTATTTTTTTTTTTTTTTTTTTTTCTCTTCTTTGAGTGCTTCCTACCTGTTTGTAATTCTTTCATGTGCCTCACCCCTGCTGGTCAGCTGATGTTCATCTGGGTCAATGAGACATGTATATAAGTACTGCACTAGGTCTATGACCGTGGTCTGTGTGCGTGCCTCTGGATAAGTGCCTCATAAGTGTCAGAAATATACCAGAAATGAAATGTAATTCTATGGCCTAACTCTCCATGGTCCCCATTCATCTCTGATTCTGACAATCCATCTGTCTCATTCACAGGTATGACCGTCCAGTTGTTCTATGCATCTGAATTTCCTGCTTTGACCTTAATCTCCTCACCTGCATATACATTTAAAGTCCCTTTGCTTTGGTATGCTAACCTGCTGTTTTCATGTTGTATAATTAGTTAAATCCTGTCTGTATTTTTTTTTTTTTTTTTTCTCTTCTTTGAGTGCTTCCTACCTGTTTGTAATTCTTTCATGTGCCTCACCCCTGCTGGTCAGCTGATGTTCATCTGGGTCAATGAGACATGTATATAAGTACTGCACTAGGTCTATGACCGTGGTCTGTGTGCGTGCCTCTGGATAAGTGCCTCATAAGTGTCAGAAATATACCAGAAATGAAATGTAATTCTATGGCCTAACTCTCCATGGTCCCCATTCATCTCTGATTCTGACAATCCATCTGTCTCATTCACAGGTATGACCGTCCAGTTGTTCTATGCATCTGAATTTCCTGCTTTGACCTTAATCTCCTCACCTGCATATACATTTAAAGTCCCTTTGCTTTGGTATGCTAACCTGCTGTTTTCATGTTGTATAATTAGTTAAATCCTGTCTGTATTTTTTTTTTTTTTTTTTTTCTCTTCTTTGAGTGCTTCCTACCTGTTTGTAATTCTTTCATGTGCCTCACCCCTGCTGGTCAGCTGATGTTCATCTGGGTCAATGAGACATGTATATAAGTACTGCACTAGGTCTATGACCGTGGTCTGTGTGCGTGCCTCTGGATAAGTGCCTCATAAGTGTCAGAAATATACCAGAAATGAAATGTAATTCTATGGCCTAACTCTCCATGGTCCCCATTCATCTCTGATTCTGACAATCCATCTGTCTCATTCACAGGTATGACCGTCCAGTTGTTCTATGCATCTGAATTTCCTGCTTTGACCTTAATCTCCTCACCTGCATATACATTTAAAGTCCCTTTGCTTTGGTATGCTAACCTGCTGTTTTCATGTTGTATAATTAGTTAAATCCTGTCTGTATTTTTTTTTTTTTTTTTTTTCTCTTCTTTGAGTGCTTCCTACCTGTTTGTAATTCTTTCATGTGCCTCACCCCTGCTGGTCAGCTGATGTTCATCTGGGTCAATGAGACATGTATATAAGTACTGCACTAGGTCTATGACCGTGGTCTGTGTGCGTGCCTCTGGATAAGTGCCTCATAAGTGTCAGAAATATACCAGAAATGAAATGTAATTCTATGGCCTAACTCTCCATGGTCCCCATTCATCTCTGATTCTGACAATCCATCTGTCTCATTCACAGGTATGACCGTCCAGTTGTTCTATGCATCTGAATTTCCTGCTTTGACCTTAATCTCCTCACCTGCATATACATTTAAAGTCCCTTTGCTTTGGTATGCTAACCTGCTGTTTTCATGTTGTATAATTAGTTAAATCCTGTCTGTATTTTTTTTTTTTTTTTTTTCTCTTCTTTGAGTGCTTCCTACCTGTTTGTAATTCTTTCATGTGCCTCACCCCTGCTGGTCAGCTGATGTTCATCTGGGTCAATGAGACATGTATATAAGTACTGCACTAGGTCTATGACCGTGGTCTGTGTGCGTGCCTCTGGATAAGTGCCTCATAAGTGTCAGAAATATACCAGAAATGAAATGTAATTCTATGGCCTAACTCTCCATGGTCCCCATTCATCTCTGATTCTGACAATCCATCTGTCTCATTCACAGGTATGACCGTCCAGTTGTTCTATGCATCTGAATTTCCTGCTTTGACCTTAATCTCCTCACCTGCATATACATTTAAAGTCCCTTTGCTTTGGTATGCTAACCTGCTGTTTTCATGTTGTATAATTAGTTAAATCCTGTCTGTATTTTTTTTTTTTTTTTTTTTTTCTCTTCTTTGAGTGCTTCCTACCTGTTTGTAATTCTTTCATGTGCCTCACCCCTGCTGGTCAGCTGATGTTCATCTGGGTCAATGAGACATGTATATAAGTACTGCACTAGGTCTATGACCGTGGTCTGTGTGCGTGCCTCTGGATAAGTGCCTCATAAGTGTCAGAAATATACCAGAAATGAAATGTAATTCTATGGCCTAACTCTCCATGGTCCCCATTCATCTCTGATTCTGACAATCCATCTGTCTCATTCACAGGTATGACCGTCCAGTTGTTCTATGCATCTGAATTTCCTGCTTTGACCTTAATCTCCTCACCTGCATATACATTTAAAGTCCCTTTGCTTTGGTATGCTAACCTGCTGTTTTCATGTTGTATAATTAGTTAAATCCTGTCTGTATTTTTTTTTTTTTTTTTTTTTTTCTCTTCTTTGAGTGCTTCCTACCTGTTTGTAATTCTTTCATGTGCCTCACCCCTGCTGGTCAGCTGATGTTCATCTGGGTCAATGAGACATGTATATAAGTACTGCACTAGGTCTATGACCGTGGTCTGTGTGCGTGCCTCTGGATAAGTGCCTCATAAGTGTCAGAAATATACCAGAAATGAAATGTAATTCTATGGCCTAACTCTCCATGGTCCCCATTCATCTCTGATTCTGACAATCCATCTGTCTCATTCACAGGTATGACCGTCCAGTTGTTCTATGCATCTGAATTTCCTGCTTTGACCTTAATCTCCTCACCTGCATATACATTTAAAGTCCCTTTGCTTTGGTATGCTAACCTGCTGTTTTCATGTTGTATAATTAGTTAAATCCTGTCTGTATTTTTTTTTTTTTTTTTTTTTCTCTTCTTTGAGTGCTTCCTACCTGTTTGTAATTCTTTCATGTGCCTCACCCCTGCTGGTCAGCTGATGTTCATCTGGGTCAATGAGACATGTATATAAGTACTGCACTAGGTCTATGACCGTGGTCTGTGTGCGTGCCTCTGGATAAGTGCCTCATAAGTGTCAGAAATATACCAGAAATGAAATGTAATTCTATGGCCTAACTCTCCATGGTCCCCATTCATCTCTGATTCTGACAATCCATCTGTCTCATTCACAGGTATGACCGTCCAGTTGTTCTATGCATCTGAATTTCCTGCTTTGACCTTAATCTCCTCACCTGCATATACATTTAAAGTCCCTTTGCTTTGGTATGCTAACCTGCTGTTTTCATGTTGTATAATTAGTTAAATCCTGTCTGTATTTTTTTTTTTTTTTTTTTTTTTTCTCTTCTTTGAGTGCTTCCTACCTGTTTGTAATTCTTTCATGTGCCTCACCCCTGCTGGTCAGCTGATGTTCATCTGGGTCAATGAGACATGTATATAAGTACTGCACTAGGTCTATGACCGTGGTCTGTGTGCGTGCCTCTGGATAAGTGCCTCATAAGTGTCAGAAATATACCAGAAATGAAATGTAATTCTATGGCCTAACTCTCCATGGTCCCCATTCATCTCTGATTCTGACAATCCATCTGTCTCATTCACAGGTATGACCGTCCAGTTGTTCTATGCATCTGAATTTCCTGCTTTGACCTTAATCTCCTCACCTGCATATACATTTAAAGTCCCTTTGCTTTGGTATGCTAACCTGCTGTTTTCATGTTGTATAATTAGTTAAATCCTGTCTGTATTTTTTTTTTTTTTTTTTTTTTCTCTTCTTTGAGTGCTTCCTACCTGTTTGTAATTCTTTCATGTGCCTCACCCCTGCTGGTCAGCTGATGTTCATCTGGGTCAATGAGACATGTATATAAGTACTGCACTAGGTCTATGACCGTGGTCTGTGTGCGTGCCTCTGGATAAGTGCCTCATAAGTGTCAGAAATATACCAGAAATGAAATGTAATTCTATGGCCTAACTCTCCATGGTCCCCATTCATCTCTGATTCTGACAATCCATCTGTCTCATTCACAGGTATGACCGTCCAGTTGTTCTATGCATCTGAATTTCCTGCTTTGACCTTAATCTCCTCACCTGCATATACATTTAAAGTCCCTTTGCTTTGGTATGCTAACCTGCTGTTTTCATGTTGTATAATTAGTTAAATCCTGTCTGTATTTTTTTTTTTTTTTTTTTTCTCTTCTTTGAGTGCTTCCTACCTGTTTGTAATTCTTTCATGTGCCTCACCCCTGCTGGTCAGCTGATGTTCATCTGGGTCAATGAGACATGTATATAAGTACTGCACTAGGTCTATGACCGTGGTCTGTGTGCGTGCCTCTGGATAAGTGCCTCATAAGTGTCAGAAATATACCAGAAATGAAATGTAATTCTATGGCCTAACTCTCCATGGTCCCCATTCATCTCTGATTCTGACAATCCATCTGTCTCATTCACAGGTATGACCGTCCAGTTGTTCTATGCATCTGAATTTCCTGCTTTGACCTTAATCTCCTCACCTGCATATACATTTAAAGTCCCTTTGCTTTGGTATGCTAACCTGCTGTTTTCATGTTGTATAATTAGTTAAATCCTGTCTGTATTTTTTTTTTTTTTTTTTCTCTTCTTTGAGTGCTTCCTACCTGTTTGTAATTCTTTCATGTGCCTCACCCCTGCTGGTCAGCTGATGTTCATCTGGGTCAATGAGACATGTATATAAGTACTGCACTAGGTCTATGACCGTGGTCTGTGTGCGTGCCTCTGGATAAGTGCCTCATAAGTGTCAGAAATATACCAGAAATGAAATGTAATTCTATGGCCTAACTCTCCATGGTCCCCATTCATCTCTGATTCTGACAATCCATCTGTCTCATTCACAGGTATGACCGTCCAGTTGTTCTATGCATCTGAATTTCCTGCTTTGACCTTAATCTCCTCACCTGCATATACATTTAAAGTCCCTTTGCTTTGGTATGCTAACCTGCTGTTTTCATGTTGTATAATTAGTTAAATCCTGTCTGTATTTTTTTTTTTTTTTTTTCTCTTCTTTGAGTGCTTCCTACCTGTTTGTAATTCTTTCATGTGCCTCACCCCTGCTGGTCAGCTGATGTTCATCTGGGTCAATGAGACATGTATATAAGTACTGCACTAGGTCTATGACCGTGGTCTGTGTGCGTGCCTCTGGATAAGTGCCTCATAAGTGTCAGAAATATACCAGAAATGAAATGTAATTCTATGGCCTAACTCTCCATGGTCCCCATTCATCTCTGATTCTGACAATCCATCTGTCTCATTCACAGGTATGACCGTCCAGTTGTTCTATGCATCTGAATTTCCTGCTTTGACCTTAATCTCCTCACCTGCATATACATTTAAAGTCCCTTTGCTTTGGTATGCTAACCTGCTGTTTTCATGTTGTATAATTAGTTAAATCCTGTCTGTATTTTTTTTTTTTTTTTTTCTCTTCTTTGAGTGCTTCCTACCTGTTTGTAATTCTTTCATGTGCCTCACCCCTGCTGGTCAGCTGATGTTCATCTGGGTCAATGAGACATGTATATAAGTACTGCACTAGGTCTATGACCGTGGTCTGTGTGCGTGCCTCTGGATAAGTGCCTCATAAGTGTCAGAAATATACCAGAAATGAAATGTAATTCTATGGCCTAACTCTCCATGGTCCCCATTCATCTCTGATTCTGACAATCCATCTGTCTCATTCACAGGTATGACCGTCCAGTTGTTCTATGCATCTGAATTTCCTGCTTTGACCTTAATCTCCTCACCTGCATATACATTTAAAGTCCCTTTGCTTTGGTATGCTAACCTGCTGTTTTCATGTTGTATAATTAGTTAAATCCTGTCTGTATTTTTTTTTTTTTTTTTTTTTTCTCTTCTTTGAGTGCTTCCTACCTGTTTGTAATTCTTTCATGTGCCTCACCCCTGCTGGTCAGCTGATGTTCATCTGGGTCAATGAGACATGTATATAAGTACTGCACTAGGTCTATGACCGTGGTCTGTGTGCGTGCCTCTGGATAAGTGCCTCATAAGTGTCAGAAATATACCAGAAATGAAATGTAATTCTATGGCCTAACTCTCCATGGTCCCCATTCATCTCTGATTCTGACAATCCATCTGTCTCATTCACAGGTATGACCGTCCAGTTGTTCTATGCATCTGAATTTCCTGCTTTGACCTTAATCTCCTCACCTGCATATACATTTAAAGTCCCTTTGCTTTGGTATGCTAACCTGCTGTTTTCATGTTGTATAATTAGTTAAATCCTGTCTGTATTTTTTTTTTTTTTTTTTTTTCTCTTCTTTGAGTGCTTCCTACCTGTTTGTAATTCTTTCATGTGCCTCACCCCTGCTGGTCAGCTGATGTTCATCTGGGTCAATGAGACATGTATATAAGTACTGCACTAGGTCTATGACCGTGGTCTGTGTGCGTGCCTCTGGATAAGTGCCTCATAAGTTGTCAGAAATATACCAGAAATGAAATGTAATTCTATGGCCTAACTCTCCATGGTCCCCATTCATCTCTGATTCTGACAATCCATCTGTCTCATTCACAGGTATGACCGTCCAGTTGTTCTATGCATCTGA